>NW_017804828.1:531124-610260 GCF_001891065.2 Hippocampus comes
TGCATGCATGCTGGTGCATGATCTGATTCCGGATCTGAAGGTGCAGCAGCGGCCTCATGTGATGCGTCATCCATGGCTTGTTCAAAGTGATGACTGTGGTTTCCGGTGGACAGATTGTGTCGCTCTTGGACAGCTCGCTTCCAATTAGGCTTTGGGCCGACCGAGGCGGAATATTCTATCGTCAAACGAGGTGTCCACCTCACTCGATGACATCACAAGCGAGGTGGAGGCTGAGTGAATATGCTCATTAGAGTTGGATGTGTGCTGAGTGGTTTTTTTTTTTTTTTTTTTAACCAAATGTGGCTTGTGAAAACATTTTTTGATTAATTGCCTTAATTATTGTGATCCTTTTTGGCCAAATGAAGAGCCAGATGGCAGAAGATGGTGTCGCATCCGCCATCTCATCGTATTAATCTGGCGCCGGGTCCACTTGAGCATCGTTTCCTGCGCACACAATCTGTTGTCCTCCTTTGAGCCGCAAGTTTTCATGTGATTATATTAGGGCATCAAATATTCAGGTTGAGGGTCCACGAGAACGAAGCATTTATCTGCATGAATAACTTGTGTTTAGTGGAGGACGTAATGTGCTTAAAGTAGCGCCTCTGTCATGCATACAGAAGTCAAGATGGGCTTTTTCCCCCCACTTGTGCTTTTTGGAGCCAAAACCAACTCAGCACTCTTCTTTTAAAGATGCTTTTTAATGGTCTTATCCGGGAATATGTATGATAAATCAATGTGTCAATTTTTGTTTAGGGTTCATCATGTGGAGTTTTCAGAGAATTCAAAGTGTGTCAACACACCAGAGTTAAATGAGTTTTTATTTCATTTAAACTTTTTTTTTTAATTCTGGTAGTTTTTAAAGCGTTTTATTTGGTCAAGAGTACTCCATTGTATATTGTTTTTAATTAGTTTTTGTATTAGGTTTAGTCTTATATATATCTTACAATAGAACATTTGTCAAGATAAAAAAAAAGAAGCTCACTCACTGTTAAGTAAAAGAGTAAATTACTTAAAATGACAGGTTAAGCGTCGATCTTTTGTACAGACATACAACAATGCCAAAACAAATACATCTACAATTTACTTTGAAAGCTCATGTGGTATTAAGTGGTAACTACAGTATAATAACAAAGGACATTTCTCTTTAATTATAATTACTTTTAGTTAATTTTATAAACATAGGGTATAGTTTGAACTAGTTTTTGTAAAAGCATTTTCATTTTAATGTTTTTATCAATTTTACTTGTTGTGAACTGTAATAACCTTCCAATAGACCAATAAACTTGATGCATTTTTGCGCCTCTTCTAAAATATCAGAGAGCCTTGGAAAATTGCTCACTTTCATTTTTATTGGTTGAGACAAATTGAGTATTTGGGTTTTAACACCAATTGACACAACAAGAGATTTTCTTTCACTGAATTATTTCCCCAAGATAGTGTGTGACATTTTGACTACTAACATTTGGGAATATTTCCAATGCTCCTTTTGCATTCAACTTGATCCCAAACTAATTCAGACATAAAAGAAAGAATTATTATGCAAATAAGAACTTATTCTGTCTGTTTTTTTTTCTTCAAAATACCTACTGAACAATTATAGAAACCCACTTTTCTCAAACTGTTATCTCGTGAGAGTTGGCGCACTTTTTTACCCAGAGGCACTACTGAGAGAGGTGAGCGTCAGACCAACCTTGCCAGCCAGTAGGCTCCCCTCAGGACAGCTGCTTTTCAACACTCGAAGCCCAAATTTCATGCCCAGCACAAGTTGAGCACTAAATTCTATCTAAATGTGTGCATGGGTGGAGTTTCTTTCTTTTCGCATTTTTGGGGGTCAGAAATGGGCGTTTTGCGCCGTTGTGGGAGTCAACACAGCCGATTTTATTCCCAGCCAATCGAAGAGTCTCCCCCTCATTCCCGTTAAATTGAGCACAGGAGAGGCGTGCGGTTTACGTGACAGAAGCATTACAGACTCGCTCGAGTTGGTACAGGAGATTGGCGTGCACAAAGTATGTTTATATGGACCTGCAAGAAGAGCTCCACTTGCGGGTGATTTATGTTTGGCCGCTGCCGAGTGAGCATTTGCAGGCCCCCTTCACCTCAGTCGTGCATCTGTCTTTTTGGGTTCCAAGCATTTAACCAAGCAGTTTTATGGCAATATATTACAATAGTATATTGTGGTTTACAATAATACCTAACTATATTTATACAGTAATTGAATAAATATGTGTGGCGAGAAGGCAAAGCATGGAGAATTTCTGTTGTCAAAATGCACAGGTGCAGTGAGTGAATGGGGGGGATTGAGTATTGCCAACATTCTCTCAAAATATCTACACTGTCTGCTTATTCTCACTCTTTTCCTTCCTTTACGACCATCTACTTTTTCCCTTGACCGTGTAGCTATTTTTTGTGGTTTAATGAAAACTATCACAATGCAGTTCATTGTATGGGGAGCCTCAAAAACCCATGCCGGGTCGTGTTTTGTGTGTGTGTGTGTGTCTGTGTGTGTGTGTGTGTGTGTGCACGATGAAGATTCTCCATATGTAATTTTTTTGTGATGGTTCACTGACCTTTTCAGCCACTTTACTGGGCGTACGGCGGCCTTAAAAAGCATTTTTACTCTTAACTGTTTGATTGTGAAGGTGTTTTTACTGGCACTGTGAATGCAGTTGTTTTGTTTAAACAGGACAGTTCATGAACGATCTTTAATTAGATTTTTTTTTTTTTTTTTTAAGATCCTATCAGTCCAATCCGTGAGATAATCACCAACCGTTTTCCGACCAAACTGAAAGGAACTCTGAACAAATCCTATACCACAGGATAATTGCTTTGGATAATCTTTGAGTGACACAGCAGTCATTAATAGTCTCAGACTGACTTTGCTTTTTTCTTGCTTTTGTTTAAACATTGTTTAAATGTCTAAACTGAACTTCATAACTATTGGTTCTTTTTTTTCCTTTTTAATCATCAAGGAAATGAGTTCGAATTGCCATCCCCAATGTGCTCATCCCGCCGCAGCGTGCCATACACTCCTGCGAGCTA
Source organism: Hippocampus comes (assembly GCF_001891065.2). Taxonomy (NCBI): domain Eukaryota; kingdom Metazoa; phylum Chordata; class Actinopteri; order Syngnathiformes; family Syngnathidae; genus Hippocampus; species Hippocampus comes. The sequence goes on from NW_017804828.1 coordinate 534,164, forward strand.
AATCCCTGAAATGCTCAGTTGTAGCATGTCAGAGTAGTTGAAGTCCCCCGAGGGCATCATCAGAGCCGCTTGACTCAAGACTTGCAAGGAAATAATGGTCGGAAGGGAGGTAATGACACGCTCCTGTTTAAAGGCAAATCAAATACTATTTCATCCCATGATGTCAATTAACCTCCAGACATATTTTGTCAAACGGAGGCCGCCCGAGCTTGATTGTTCTGTCTGCGTCCTCGCATGCACCAAGACTGTTTCCTGACAGGAAGCGATGATGAGGAAAAGCATTCGCAGATATTTACAGATGGCTGCGGGGCTCGGAATTAACACTTTGCCATTTTTTTGCCTTTATTTTTGTGACTGTGTTCAGAATTAACTTCAGACGTCAAGCATGTCATCAAGTCTGTCACCGGGATGTCTGACAGCGTCGGCGTTTGATCGTGACTCACACACGTTGTCAGATATCAAGATGTCAAATATTACACCTTGTGGCGGGTGTGCGCCGCCTTCTAATCATAGCTCGCTGAGGACACGACTTTTATTTCGCTTGTTCTCGACACAAAAAGAGCACCTCAACTTTGTTTGGAATCCAACTTTTTGTCTTTTGGCTGACACCTCCACACATATTGTAAGTGTTTTGAAATTGACACGCACCATTAATTGGTACTTTCATGTGAGGGAAAGGGTGATAGTTACCGCGGCAACCCACAGAATGTTCACTGATGCCATTTTTCTTGTGCTTTACGTGGCATAAATCTCAAAGATGAAAATGTCAAGGGGCAGGTTCATTTTGCAAAGAGGTTTTGATTGCCGTGCACATGTAATTGATTGTTGCAAGGACAGCGGGAAATCTGGAAATGTCATAACAGTCCTGCTTAGGTCGCTCCCGCCGCTAAGCAATCAATGAGAAATAAAAAGAAATATCGATCGGCGGGCAGCAAAAGTGAAGCCTGAGACAGCCTGAGAGCATTTGTGTGTGCGTGTGTGTGTGTGTGTGTGTGTGTATGTGCGTGCGTGTGTGTGTATGTGTGTATTGGGGGGGGTGGGTTGTATGTTGGGGGAAGTAGCTGAGTATTAGGAGGTGCAAGCACAGTCATGCAGATATGTCACGGCCAGGTAACTTTGAATTAGAAAGAAGATGGTCTTCTGTTGCTATCGCGATTTCTCTATGGTTTATTACATGAAAGCAGCAATATGTAATACAGTAATTGTACTCTGAAGCCGGTAGTTTGGGAATCATGCGGACTCTCCACAGAGATTGATTTAAGGACGATGACATTTCCATCATTGCTGTGGCTACCTTTCATATTGTGTCCACGCTAGCTCGCATCGGTTTAGGTATGCACTTGCAGCCCACTAAAAAGCAACTGCTTCCAATTTGTGACTTATTTTGCTTGCAGCTGTTTTTTTTTTTTCCTTTGTGCTGTGAAGAAAAAGAATGCAATGGTGCAACGTTTTAAGAAACTTAGCATTTTAAAATGTTAGTTCCTGCATCTTAGAGCAATAATAATTCATTTGAATTCACAGTAACGTGTGCATCTATGCCGAGGGTGGGCAAAGTATATCCGGTTCATTCTTTAAAAATGTACTTTTAAGAAACTTGTAATGAATGTTCTGAATTTTGGCAAAACTTGTTAATTCAAATGTATTCATGATTTTTTTTTTAATTCATCTTTATCTATCTAATTAAAGTATTGGTTGATTTAGAAAGTGCTACGTACATGCACTGCATTCACCATTTATTTGATTTCGATGATACAATTAATATAATATTGTATTTATTCCTATATGTATTTTGTTAAATCATGAGTTCATTCGGTAATTCAGTCAGTTTAGAAGCCTACTTTTATTTATTCATTTTACTTTTAAACGTTTTTAGTTTTCTATTCATGTGTTTAAATGTTGCCAATGCTATCTTAGTGTATTAGCGCTAGCATCAGCGCTAACTTAACTGCTTTGTTGGATGAAATTGTACAAATACATAAAGGCTATTTCACGTTTATCTCTCGATATAATGTTATGCTAAAGATGATAGATTGGTGTTTGTGTTTAACGCACACATGGGTTAGCTTTGTCAGGCAGCAGAAACAGAAATGTAGTGGGAATCAGCCAAGAATGTTTGTATAATGTTTGGTTGTAAATTTGAACTGTAAATTGGAAAGTCTTGAGTTGCGGTACACTCCAGTCCTGCAGGTGGTGGGAGTGTGCCTCACGTGGTAGTTTCTCATATATTTCCACAATCAATTCGTCGTTTTTATGTTACTCTGGGAACAGGCGAAATGTAAGCCACATGGCTGAAAACACAACCCATCCTTAAACTTGATTGATGTAACAAGCATTTTTACTATGAAGTGTTGACCTTTTAGTGGGTTAAACATTTTAACATGCTGGCATGTTGAGACAGGAAATTCCTCAAGTGATTGACACATCCTGAGAGTCGTCTCTCGAACAGGCAAGGCAGTTGCAAATGTCGCACTAAATATTTGGTCATGTACGCCCAAGACAACTTGCTGCTGGGGAGTGTAGGTAGCCATAAAAGTAATCTAGTATTGCCGTAGCACTTAGCTGCTTTCTGTAGATGTGAGGAAAAGAGCGTGTTTGCTGACAAACAGGCGGCTGCCTCTGTAAATCTAGGCCTCACTCTGCCAAGAGCCTGCTTTCACGGATAAAAGGTTCTAAACACTCCAGCCGGTTGATTTACGACGGACACCTCGGCTTTTTTGACCTTTGCATATCTCCGTCTGAAGGTATAAATTTGCGTTGACACCGATTGGAGGCTTTAACAGTGGTTTATGACATGCTAAATCTCCTGTAAACTATGCCAGCTTCTTGTTTTGCAAGCTAGGTAGTCAGGTTACCTTCTTCCTTCCCCATGGTAGTATTTTTGTCAAAAGCGCGAAGAAAGGATCGACTGGTCTCTTCTTCTGTGGCGGGATTTTCGTCTCTTGCTTTGGCAATTAATGGAGGCTCAGTCCTACCATGTCTACTGGTTAACCTTGTTAGGACATGTCTCGTTGTTTCCAGGATGCATTTCAAAAGGCCCAAATTGTGTCAGATTCATTTTCAACCTAAGAAAAGGAGTCTGAATTTCACTTGTGTAAAATGCTGAAATAGCATGCAAGTAATGTCTTAAACCCGTAATTCTCAGACACTGTGTCGTGAGGAGATTTTCAGTCTGCTGCGGGATATTTCACTTGACCAATTTGATCATTTTTTAAAATACATTTCTATGTTCTTCTACCGTATCAACGCAAGCGACGTATTGTTACAGATAGAACAAGTAAATGCTCTTCCGCTAGACTGCAGGAGTGACGATTTAGATGTGTATCCACTTTTTGTGATATTCTTTTGGGTGGTGTGCCATGACATTTTTTGGAGCATAAAATGTCTGCCTCGGGAAGCATTGTTTTAAGCTACGTTCAATGTTAGGGTCAGTAATATTACAAATCATACTGGTGAATTATTGCACTACACTGTTAAAAGGTACATGTGTTGGATTCAATAAATTAATTTTCATACAATATGTACATTGTAGTAGGAATAAATATAACAAAAAATGTGCTCTTCCAAAAGAAGAAAAAATCCTTCCCTCTAAATATGCACAGTGCTATCTGCCACTGAGTAAATGTGACTCTGGGGTTTATAACATTGCCGTTACTGTAATTCTCCACCATTTTATTTCATGAGAAAACTCCTTGTCCTTGAATGTCAATTTGTATCGAAGGCCGTGAGGAAACATTTGAGTTCCAAACGTCGAGTGAAAGGCAAGAGTGGGACTTTCCGCCACTGCCTGCCAGAAGGTTAATTGGTGCCTCTGGAAGTTTGCTACTCGGGGCATCTGATAGGACCGCGTAGAAGAGCGCGAAGGGCAGCTGTTAATCTCCCACGATTCCTCCCAGCACGATAAGATGGACCTTCATATTAAAATTGATATTACAGTAAGGGTCGGTACTCCCTTGTGGAATACACAATTATTTTCCTAAAAAGGGGTGAAGTTCAAGTAAATTTTGGAATTGACTACAAGCATTGGCGTTCAGTTTCCCTCCAGCCTCAGAAATACTAATCGCTCCACTTTGACGTTTGTTCTTGCCAGTTGAGCTTGTCAGAGCCGCCGGTGTTCTCCTTCTATATATAAGACTCTAAATAAAATATCGCTCCACGCTCCCTCAGCATCCAAGTGTGTTTTAGAGGCCATCACGGATGTCGGTCGGCCAATCAAAACGTCGCTCTTGCGGCGGATCAAGGTCACGGCACGTTGAGGGCTCTTGTGTGTTCATGATGCCACATTCTCTATATTTGTTTCAAAAGTCCAAAGCCCATCTTCATCTTGTGTCCATTAGCAGGCAAGCAGCTCACCTCCAGGCTTTCTCTGGAGGCACTTGTGAAATATTGATTCAAAAAGGGAAAAGTTTTATTTTCAGAAAGCAAAGAGGCGAAGGCGTTCCTCAAGCCGGCCGGCGTGGGAGCGGCGAATGCTGCTCTGTGGAGAGGGGAAATATTAACCACGTGAAAGGCATAAGTGCACCCGGACACGGCTGTTATGTCCCATCCATTTTTTAAGCGGGAGCACATCTGCCAAGTCTTTTTCCCAAAATGCACATTTTCCCCGCATGACTGCGAGGTGGAAAACATTTCAGATTTGTGCTGACAAACTTCGTTTATGGCAAAGTCGTGATATCGTCGACGGCCATTTAAAGACGACGTTTGCCTGCGCTCCCGCGGCCACGTGAAAACGCTCCGTGCTGAGTCAGACTTCTTTTAATTGCGTGACGGGAAACGTGCCAGTTAGCAATAGTGTTGTTTAATTATCTGTTAATGAAAGCAATAATGTTTGTGCAGTATGAGTTGGGAGAAGGAACAGGTGAATAATGAAAGATCTAATTACTGTTTATGAGGCTGTCGGGGGGAATATAAAGACCTGACAGATTGCCCGTAATCTCTCGAAAGTTGTTATTTATGTGCAGTTTCATTGCTCTTCATCATCGTTCACATTTGCAACATAATTCTGTTTTGCCATCAGCAAGATCAGTTTCCTGATGTCGAATCACTCGCAGACCATCTGCTGAAGTCATGCTTCCCCATCGCACTTGTAATTTGTCGCTCGCGCATGTCGCGACATTCGTACGTCAGATTTTTGTGTTGGCTTCAGGGGAGCCGGCGATGGTGCTGAGAAGCACAAGGCTCGCATTTTCACTGCACTTCACGGCCTCCTTAATCACTCTGGAATAGGTCATTTGCAATAACAGTTAACAGGCCTCAGAAGAATCAATTTGCTTTTGTCACTCAGTCGCCAATGACTGTTGTAAACACATCAAGTTGAGGCCGGAAAAGCCTTGGACGCAGCACTAAGTCGATGGCCCGTTGTGAATCACAGACTGCAGCAGTCTGTTGGTAAAGACATTGTGTCCAGCGCTGGGCTCACTTGGCACAAATGTTGGCTCAAATGGCTCAAATGTGTCGTTTGTATTTTGAATTAGGAATGAGCGCTTGGAATGGTATTCACTACTTTATGACAGTAATTGCACACAAGTCATGAGTCTCGGACTGCATTCACAATCACCATTATGCAAGCTGCACTTCTGTGCGACAGCTTCCCCTGCGCATTATGCTCTCAGAACTCACCATTTAAGTTGCGGCGAGATGCGTGATATTACTCACAATAACAACAATTTTCATGCTTGTGGAGGCTCTCAGTCGTACAGGAAAGTTCCATCGTAGAAAGGGTTCTGTCAGTCGTCATCTGTACCTGTGGGTAAAAAACACAGCAGTATGTTGCAGTATGTTTCTGAGCCAGCTTTTTTGCTTTTTTTTGTTTTTTACCCACAGGTACAGATGACGACTGACAGAACCCTTTCAACAATTTTCATGTTAATTAAAATACAAAGGCTATTTTTCCATAAACGATTACCATTGTAGTAAAACCCAAAAAGACGACGACAAACAAAGTAGCGGACAAATGTTTGCAGTATCGCAAGGGAGGTTTGTGAACTTGTTCACATTAAACGTACAAGGTAAAAAAAAAAAAAACAATCCACTTAGGATAACTGATTGTTGGTGACTATGGGCATAAAAAGTCAGACCAGCACCTTAAAAAACACTTCACATTCTCGTGAGGGCAAGGCGTAATGTTGTGATTAAAGGCAAACATGGGCCTTTCCACTCTTTACCAGTCTGCTGGATTTCAACTAAGACATTGTGGAGTCCCCCACCCCTAATAAAAAATGTTGTTATGATGAAGTATTGTTTTGACCATATCTTCACTTCTTTCAGCCAACAGACAGTTAAGACCACCCGTTGCATTTTGCAACACAACTAAATAACCCCCAAAACAAATTGAATGTCATTAATTTTTCAATGTCTTTCATCTGTCGTTTTAGTATACATGCCTGATGATGAAGACGCCGCTCCTCACGACGCCATCGTCGAGGAAGATGGAGAGAATGATACCCTGACGGAAGAGGAGTTCTCAGAGAAGACGAGCCCCAAAGTGTCCGAGGACCGCGAGCTGGACAACAAGAGCAGCAACGGTTACAGCAACCAGAACTCTCCCTCCAGTCTCCTGTCGAACCAAGAGGCAGATCTGGAGTCGCACCTCAGCGAGACTTGTGACAGACTGTCCGACTTCAAGAACTCTTCACCGCACGAGGGACAGCCGGATGATGAGAGCTGTAAACGCAAAGAGGAGACGGGCAACAGTTTGCAGAAAATGAAGGCAGTTTATGCAAACTTTCTTTCAGATTCCTACTGGACAGGAGTCGGAACAGAATTGAAATTGGGCAAAAACACCAGCAAAGCCAACTGCGACAGCACCAACGGAAGCTCCAAGAGTGACTTCGACTGGCACCAGGATGCTCTGTCCAAGACCCTGCAGCAGACGGTCTCGCCGAAGCCGACGTCTAAACCCAATCTCTTCAGTTCTGTCCACCTGTACCGGCAAAGCAGCAAACCCTGCGGTTCGGTATTCACAGGTGCAAGCCGCTTTCGCTGTAAGGACTGCAGTGCTGCTTATGACACCCTAGTGGAGCTGACGGTCCACATGAACAAGAGTGGCCACTACCAGGACAACAACCTCAGCAAACAGAGTAATTCCTCCGCATCGTCCTCTAAATCGAAGAAACGCAGTATGCAGGATCTGGAAGGGAAGGAGGATGCCCAGAAAGTTCTGAAGTGCATGTTCTGTGGACATTCTTTTGACTCACTCCAGGATCTGAGTGTCCATATGATCAAAACTAAGCATTACCAAAAAGTGCCTTTGAAGGAGCCAATACCAGTAATCACACCCAAACTACTGCCACCAGCAAAGAAACGGGCCTTTGAAACCGCCAGGCCGTGCTCCCCTGACTCTACGACTGGTGCGTCCGGCTACGGCGACATCCAACGCGCTGGTGCGAATGCAAACAATAATCGCTACGGCTATCAGAATGGTGCGAGTTACACATGGCAGTTTGAGACGTGCAAGTCTCAGATTTTGAAATGCATGGAGTGCGGAAGCTCCCACGACACTTTGCAGCAACTCACCACGCACATGATGGTGACCGGGCATTTCATCAAGGTTACCAACTCCGCTTCCAAGAAGGGTAAACAGCTAGCGCTTGACCCCCTGGCCGTGGAGAAAATCCAGGGTTTAGCCGAGCCCACTGCCAGTGAACTGGACGGAGAAAAGTTGTCCCCCAAGAATGTTTCTCCTGTAAGCAGCGAGAGGGATGGCCAAGGAGAGGGTGCATCAGACAAAATGGAAGAAACCGAAGTAAAAGATGACAAGGAAGCGAACGAAGATCAAAAGGCAGGAAATGGGGAATTTAAGTACCCTTATCTTAGGGAGGAAGATCTGGAGCAGGACTCTGGTGGAGGGGGCGACATTCTTAAATCTTTAGCCAACACAGTGGCCTCTGCCATCAATAAAGCTCAAACAGGTACGCCAAGTTGGAGTGCTTACCCGAGCATTCACGCCGCCTATCAGATCTCTGGCATTATCAAAAGCGGCCCTGTCACGGCTGCGTCGCCCCCTGCTCAGCTGAAGCAGACGTTCAACCAAAAGCTGAGGGCGCTCGCCCCAAAGGGGAAGTACGGTGCCACGGGCGTTGAGAGTCCCCAGGGGACGCATAAAAACGCGGACATCAAACAAGAGACGGTTGTGATTAGTGACGGGAAAGAAAGTCAAAGTGTGAAGCTTGATCTGATGGAGACAGATGACAGCGATTGTCAGGATGATTCCTCTTTCTCTTCAAAGCCAGATGCTGACTGTGGGAATGACGGGAGTGAGCCGATCAAAGGGAAGCTGAGCCCCGATTTTTTTGACAGGGGCAAGACTCCGAGCCCCTCTGCCAGTGCCACAGAGCCTCTCAAAGACACTCTGGATATCCTTGCCGTAAACCCTCTTAGTGCTCTGCAGTCAGTTCTGAACAATCATTTGGGCAAAGCAAATAAGCCCAAAAACTCACGAGCAGACGAACTATCGTCTCATATCCAGTCCTTTTTTGCTAACACTAACAATTGCGGTGACAAGGCCTCGCTCGGTAACGCTGCAAGGAATAAGCCGAAAAAGATATTTCTTTTTGCAACGGATGACCAACCAATAGACCTGACTAAATCGAAACAGAGCAAGCCAAGGGCTTCACTGCTGCAGCCCGTCACCCCAATGCCACAGAAGTACGCTCTGTCCGACATCGCCGACATGGTTAAAGTTCTTCCCAAAGCCACCACGCCAAAGCCACCCATAGCATCTCGGCTCCCGGCGATGAAACTGGAATCGGACGTCAGGCGCTTTGAGGACGTATCCCCCGAGGTCTACTCCGTCCACAAGCGCAAAGGCCGCCAGTCCAACTGGAATCCTCGCCATCTTCTCATCTTGCAAGCTCAGTTCGCCTCCAGCCTCTTCCTCACCTCGGAGGGGAAGTATCTTCTCTCTGACCTCGGCCCTCAGGAGCGGATGCACATCTCTAAATTCACGGGACTCTCCATGACCACCATAAGCCATTGGTTAGCAAACGTGAAGTACCAGTTGCGGAAAACGGGAGGCACCAAATTCCTGAAGAACATGGACACAGGTCATCCGGTCTTCTACTGCAATGACTGCGCTTCCCAGTTCAGGTCACCGACCGCCTTCATTTCCCACCTTGAATCCCATCTGGGCTTCCAAATCAAAGACATGAACAAGATGCCCGTGGAGCATCAGGTCAAGGTGGACGAGGCGGAGCTCCCAAAGGTCCTCGGCGTCCGAGCCTCAGAGCCTCTTGTCCCCGAAGAGGACATTGACTCCAAGTTTAAATGTAAGCTGTGTTGTCGGACATTCGCCAGTAATCACGCCGTCAAACTCCATTTGAGTAAAACTCACAGCAAATCCCCTGACAACCATTCGCAGTACGTGGAGATGGACAAAGAATAGTTTTATTGACACGGTTTTTGTTTCAACACACGGGTCGGACATTTGTTTTTCCCAGTTAGCAATGTGTAGTACTGTACAACATTTGACGGAGCGGTGGCAAAAGACACACTGGTTAGAAAAACGTTAGGAGACACTAAGACAAACGTTTGCACCCTGCGCCAACGCATCACCAGTAATGAAGTCTATTACTGCTTGAAGAAAACAAAAAATGCTGATGTTTGCATGCGTAGCCACGGCTATGACTACTATTTATTATTTGTATGATATGCCAAGTTTCAATTGTATTTGGAAATCAACATATTGAAAAAAATAACAATTGTACTTTGCAACTTTTGGGATACAGAACGCCTGAATACATGTGCAGCGGGTAGCCCTGTGCAGTGTTGTGCAGTCGATTTCTATGGAAAGCTGTTTCGTGTCCCATGGAAGAAGAGAGAGAGAGAGAGAGAGAGAGAGAGAGAGAGAGAGAGAGAAGAGGTTCGGGGAAAGCACTTTAATCTTTAATCATCAATTTGGATTCTGTACAAGTCTCAAAAGTGGATCGAGCATTTCAAAAGCAAAAGTATTTCACATGTAAATGATGTTTTAAATGAAAAAGAAACACGCAATGAGGACAAGCTGCAAAACAAATGATACCTGTGATACCTGCACCTTTTTTTTTTTTTTTTTTACATATTCAAATAAAGAGTTAACATTTGACAACAGCATGTGTTGTTATTTTATTCTTTTCAAATAATTGACTATGTACAAAATAGTCATGCATGCAACTTGGTAACAATTAAAGACTTAACAAGGGCATGTCTCACTGGCAGAATTTGCATCTTTGATACCTTCAGCAGTTATCACAGGAGACAGAGGCAGCGCGTTAATAGTCACATCTTTTTTTTTTTTTTTTTTTTTATCAAAAGATAAATATAACGTGCGACGACATGACAGTAAGGAGGAGAAATATTCTATTTTAGATATATTTGTTTTTCCTTCCTATTTTAAAAATAACTCCATTAACTGTCACCTCTCTGTCTGTTGATATGTGTAAATCAATAACGGAGATTATTATTTTTTTTTTTTAATCCCGTAAAAATTCAACACGTGTACATTGAAGTTGCGAACTTTAAGGGGCATATTAAGCGAATACAGAATGTGACCACGCCTCTGAAAATACTAGATGATATTACATGTGAAAAACGACAAAAATAATAGCTTGGAATGTTGTAAAAGTGATCATTTCAAAGATTTATAGAAATAAAATTCCGTATAGTAATACTGTATCTCTTTCTTACCTTGTGTTACTAATTGTTGATAATAACTGTGTAAAATCATGAAGTGCCTTCACATAGATTAATATTATTATTCATAACCTACAATTGAAGAGAGTTTGAGCAAATTTGTTAAGTCAGAAGCACGGATCAAATTGATAGCCCTTCACATTAATCAGTAGCCAAGAAGCAGCTCTTGGTTTCAAAAAGGTCAGTGACCCCTCTTTAAACTTTCCATGGATGTGAATGTGAGTATAAATGTGAGTTTGTCTATATGTGCTCTGTGATTGGCTGTCAACCATTTCAGGGTGTATTCGCCTCCTGCCCAAGGTCAGCTGGAATCGGCTCTCGCTCTCACCCGCAACTAATGAGGATAAACGATGTTGAAAATGGATGGATGGATAGAGCTGCTTGAATATGTGTGCACAGCTGAAAACTCAAATGTATTTCGATTGCCTTTGGACTGACAGCGTCCTGTCATTGTGGTTGGGAGTCGGTCAGTGTGACATATCTTGACTTGGTTTTATCCAAATATGTCAGTTTGGGATGATAACTCTTGCACACATTCCGTTGAGAACCAATCGCCCCCAACCCAAAAATTGGGAAAATTAATCAAGAGGCCACTCAGAGTGTTGTTGTAAGCAATTAAAAAAAACATTCAAGACTTAAAAAAAAAAAATGCTAAATTATTGGTCGCACATGCGCATATATATACCTGTAGATGAAACATTTTGTCGCACTGTCTCAAATTTTAGGGGCAAAATGCCACCAGCAAGGGGGAGTCCGGAGCTCTGTTTTTATATTTATATTTATCCAAATATAGTATTTCTCCAAATACTGTTCAGCCCCTGAAAATTGAGCTACTTTGCAGATCATTGTGTTTTTTTTTTAATAGAAAATGTATTTTAACATTATTTTACACACATTTGCAACAGAGGATTTAGACAATAACATTTTTTCACACAATTATATGAAAAATTAAGAATAAAATGAAAATAATCACTTCGTTCGAAACAGTCAGACACATACACATACATACACAAAAGGATATCAGCACAGCAGCAGCAACAATCATTTTATTTTGAAATCTCTCACTAAAGAAGTTCGTCATAACCCTAAACACTCAACTTTCACAACAACTGCAGCTGTAACAAAGCACTTTCAGGACCCGAGATAAAACATTAACAATCACCCAAACAACTTAATAAACCAACAAAATCTTGTACTCCATTTCGACATATGCTTTATTGTTTGAAGCGGTCTGCTACAAGCTGCAGTAGTAAGTAAACAAGCAAATGTAGCATCCATTTATGAAGAACCTCCCATCTTCTATAAATTATAGTTCCTTAATTTCATTGTTTGTTTCAAGCACGTAGCCCTGCAATATTCTATAATCTATATATTGCTTTGTATTTAGTGAAAATCCATTAACATCTTAAAAAATATAAACTATGAATACTAATATGACTGGAGATTCACGACACATTCACATGGTAAAATAAATCAGGGTTATATTTTTCAAAATGTTGATGATTATAGTTTACAGCTAACAAAAATCGCTAAATTCACCACCTGAAGAAATGACACAAAAATCACTCGGTATTAGTTTGAACATACCGTAGAACAGGGGTAGGGAACTGCGGTTCCTCGAGAACCACATCCTGCCTGTTTTCAAGCCCTCCTTACTCCAACACACCTGATTCAAATGATCAACTCATTAGCAAGCTCTGTCGAGGCCTGAGACGATCAGGAACAATCGAATCAGGTGTGTTGGAGTTGGGAGGGATCGAAAACAGGCAGGATATGGCTCTCGAGGAACCGGAGTTCTTTACCCCTGCTGTGGAAATGAGGGTGTAATCACGTTGAATGAAACCGTATTTGAATTTCAATTTGTGAATCAAGTATTTAAAATTAAATTTATGACACTGATTACAACCCATCAGGGCGCAATTCGTCTTACACTCCGCTGTATATTTTTTTTGCTGCAGTGACCAGGTGTTAGGTGCCTTGCTCAGTGGCTCCCTGACAGCAGTCAGGATGAAGATGACAAGGATCGTTCGACATCTTGTGGATGAGCTACTGTCGTTCTTGTTCGTCAATGTGTTCCTTTTCGAATTTGCTGACTCGTTGTTTCACATTAGAAAGCCTGACTACAGTATTTATTGTTGTCTTCTGCAAAGGACATTTTTTAGGTCCTTTTAAATGGAACCGGCCCAGAATTAAATGGACTCCTCCCCAACTCGGCCTTCACTCCTCCACAAATGTCGTAAAAAAAAAAAAGGGCCCTGATGGCAAACAGAGAGGGTGTAAACAACAGCTAATAGTGATGAATATTGGCATGGACTTCAAGTACCACGTTTGCTCTGAGGACATTATTAGGAAATGATGGAGCTGCAGAATGCATCTTATTCAATTGTGGAAACGGGAGCACATTTTAATCCCAGAGTAAGCAGCAACAAGGTCGTATTGTACAATACTTCCTCATCTCCACATAATGGCGTTGAGATGCACCACCAAGATCTTTCCTCACGTCGGCCTTTATTACTTTTCTGCAAGATGCTATCATAACAATTAAACATATTTCCTCCAGCTCTATTATTTCAAGGCTATTAAAAAATAATTGCCTCCTAAATTCATAAACATTTTATGCAATTCATCTCTTTTTCTCCCAGCAATCAAGTCCCCCAATTACCTCGACCCATCAAATCTCAATTTTATAACAGGCGGGTGACATTTGGGGGGGAAAGCGGCGGCCGTTCGAATGCGCGTGACACCGACGTGGCCCCCATTGTTGGAAATGAGCCGGCAATCACCTCGTTCATCAGATGACTCCTAATGCAGTTAAAGTATTCCGCTATAATTTCTGCACGCATTTATAATTACTGTCAAAGAGCCCACACCTCAGTGAGCAGATTAAAGCGATCAATTATTTAAAGCCCTTTTTTTCCTGATTCGTCTGCGAGGCCATTATGTGGAGAGCAAGCGGCACTCCAAGGATGCGCTTTTGGAGGGAAACAACGACAAAAATCGAGAAATGTCTTGATATGTTGACTGGCTTGAGATGTCCTTTTTTATGGTTAAATTCTGCCATAAATAGAGTTGTTGTAAAAAAAAAAAAAAAACAACAACAACAATAAAATACTGTAATGTGTTTTTTAGATGGCTGCATATACAGCACTCACACAAAATGTTCCGCTAGCACACAAAAAACGCAAGTCCGTTTTGTAATAGGAGAGGGGAATTAAAAAATCTCATCTTGTCAAAATGTGTCACCAATCCCGTGATACCAAGACAGTAATTAACTTTTGAAGCACTTTTGTCACCAGTACAATGCCTGAATATTTTTTTTTCAAGAGATAGCTTTTATCAGCGGCAGCAACAACAAATGACGCAACAAGAAAAACAACGTTGCAACAGTACTCTGTAGTATTTCCACATACAGTGGCTCGGGGTGTTTATTTACTCAGCTGCAGTAACATGAGTAAGAGGCATATTTATTTTTCTACATTAGAACAACTCGCAAGTCTACCAAATGGATTGTGTTCATTCTACTGGATATGCATTCTATTATTAGTTTTTAAATTTCCTTTTACGGGTCGCAACCGATCATTATTCAGGGCATAAATGGGCCACGAGCACATTCTAAAGACTCAGCATTTTTCTCTGTCGACTAATCAACGACTGCCACCAGCAGTGTCATCACAGAACAGGAAGAAAAAAACACACACACAAAAAAAGGTTAGAATTTGTTCCAATAGAGAGGCAAAAGACAAAAAAAACTTTAAATATAAGGCAGGTGCACTTAATTAACTATAGCTGGCGCTGAGGCGTGACAGGCATCAAACTTACAGAAAATGCATGTCAGAGCTAAAAAAAGAATTCGTTTTTGTCTATAAATCCACATCATTTTGACTGTGGGGCACACCATTCCGGTCAGCATTTATTATCAGTTCATTAAAGTTTATTTTGTCGGAATACGTGTTTCTTTATTTCCTGGTTGTGGCGTTTCACCATAGTTTCCTCTTCAAGGAGAGTTATTCAAATTATTTTACAATTCAAAAGAGATTCCGAGTGGTTTAATAAAAAGTCTTTGACGTCCTTTCGTCAAAAATATGTAATTGATAAAAAGATATAGCACACTGAACATATAACAGGGATGTTTGTTACCGCTTTTTTTACAGACCACTACCAGTATGTGTTATAACTCTGAGGATGGAGAATGGAACACATACATCTTAATATGCACAATTATTAATTACTCGCCTGTAGATATATTTTTGGAAATAGCCAGCTAACAAAATATTTACCGTATTTTCCGCACAATAAGGCGCATCTAAAAGCCGACAGTTATATTTCAATGCACCCTATATATGGATCAATATTCTGATTTTTTTGAACATAGTATTTTAAATGTTCTGTAAATTGCTTTGTTACAGCCTCAGCGGTTGTGAACGCTCCATATAAATCAAGCTGTATTGTATTGTATTCCCTTTAGCGTAGCTCCATCTAGTGGATGCATCACGCAACCCCAGCCACTATTGTAGCTTCTACTGTATTCTATGTGCCTTGTAATGCGACGCGGTGCGCCGATATGTTAAAAAAGTTGGAAAATAGGCCATTCATTGAAAGTGCGCCTTATACTCCGAAGCGCCTTATAGTGCGGAAAATACGATACTTGATTGTCTATTTCAATACGAGCAATTAAAAAGTACATTTTACATTAAAGGTTCCCTTTAAAATAGCAAAATGTATTGAAAATTGTGAAATGGATCATTGATTTCAATTAAATTTGCAAAGTATGCGAATTGCAGAACATGCATGGCAAAGACTGGCAGCTTGAAAATAAAAAAAAACATTTAAGAATGTATGTACAGTGGATTTCTTTTTTTTTCCAGTGTATTTTCTGTTGTTATTTTTTTTTTAAACCTCACAAAGTCTTGAGGATAAACCTCCAAAAAGCATTTTCAACAAAAGAACTGTGTTGGCTCCCAAACGCCAATAAATAAATAAATAAATATTGGAGGGAAAAATGCAAAACGGTGAGTCTGCAGGGGTCTACTGTGCGCCACCATTTTCTTTTTTTTTATTTCAAAACAGCGCTGCCGTTAATGTAGTTTAGAAGTGAAAAAGCAGACTCTTGTTGTTATGCAGGCCATGAAAGAGTTCGGAGACAACTACGAGGGTATAGTAATACAGCAATGTAAATGCTACGGCTCGGCCAGACAAGACACATTTGGCACGTCTGTGTGTGCGTACGCGTGTGACTTTGCTTCCCCCCCTGCGCCACACAAGCATGGACGCTCTGCATCATTGGGCCTGTGAAGGCGAGGAGGGGGGGGGGGGGGCGGAGAATGTTCATCAAGTCTGCAGCAGCGTAATGACTAGCTCATGTGTTTAATGAAGGCCTTTAGAACTTGCAGCCATAATGACCCACATCCTGACTCCCCTTCCTCCAATTTATCCTCCCTGTGCAGGTTATTACATCCCTTTTCGAGAAATATCCCGCCGAGAGACTCGCATCGTTCCTTTTCTTGGAGATGATTTCATTTTGCCCTTACCTCATTGAAAAATAAAACCCACAACAGACAAATGTACGGCAGAATATTAAAGGGTGAACACCATCCACTCTGAGATGCGGAGTGACCTCCAATTTGTTCTCATTTCAAAACAAATCCTCCCACAGGAAATAATGGGAATAGAAATAATCAGTTCCAGACTGCCGCCCTCATAAAATCATATAAATATTTAAAGTAACATTAATCATTCAAAATTGTCACACAAGTGCAAAAACGTTTTTACCAAAATGTTTTTACTTCAAATAATCAGGATCATTCTCATGCTGCTTCAAAGCTGGTTGATGAGCTGATCATCTGGATCAGGTGTGTTGCAGCCGGGAGAGCCGGAAAACAGGCAGGACAGTGGCCCTCCAGGCCCGGAGCTGGACATGCCTAATTTAGAGTGTTCCATTAACCTGCCATGCAGGTTTTCTGGATTGTAGGAAGAAACCAGAGTACCCGAAGAAACCCCAAACAGGCACGGGGAGAACATGCCAACTCCACACAGAAAGGCCGGAGCCAGGATCGAAGCCATGACCTCTGCACTGTGAGGTCAACATGCTAACCACTCGCCCACCAGGCCCCCTCAAATCATGTTTAACCTATATTTAATAGAATACAAAACATATTTAATGTTCAAACTGGTGACATTTTTTTCTTTCTTTCTTTGACAAATATTCTGTAATTTTAAATAGAATGCCTACAAAATGTTAAAAAAAAAAAAAAAAAGGTGGGACAGGAGCAGCAAAAGACTGGGAAAGTAGAGAAATGCTCAAAAACACCTCTTTAGAACATTCAACAGGTGGACAAGTTAATGGTTGCTTGGAAGCAGGTGTGTGTCATGATTGGGTACAAAAGGAGTATCCCCGAAAGGCTCAGTTGTTCGCAAGAAAGGATGGGGTGAGGTTCACCGCTTTGTGAACAACTTCGTGAGCAAATAGTCTCACAGATTAGGAACAGCATTTTACAACGTACAATGGCACCCAGTGCAGGCATTTCATCATCTGCAGTCCATCATATCATCAAATGATTTTGAGAATCTGGAAAAAATCTCGGCAAATAAGAGGCAGGACCTCAGAATTACTCATAAGTAATAAAAAAAATTACAACAACAGCAACAACAAAAGGCAATTAAAACAATATCATAGAGGAGGGTAACAATGTCCTTTTGAAAACACAAGCAAGTAGGGTTTTTTTTTTCTATTCCTACATTTCTCCTCAGCCTGACAGAAATGATTTCTTCCTTGTGACGATAGAGAGCCATACGAGACAAAGAGGGATGTGTGCTCATCTGCATACATACATCATATCTCCCAAATAGCCTATAGTGCTGCACTCTTAATGGTGTTGCCTCAAATATGCTAATTAAGCACAAAATGTGTGATGAATGGAATACATTTGATCAATCAAGTATAGGCCCGAGCCGCCGGTGCTGCATATTCATTGGGCATCATGAATATGAAAGCTCAGTCATTTATCAAGTATCCGTTGCACATTTGTATCTTATTAATCATACACGCTGAAACTACTGTCTCGTCTGGGGGGGAGAAAAAAAAATAGCTGAAGGTTGATGGAGCACTTGAAAGACAGATTAAATCCATGCAAGTCTGGGTAATGTTTCATGCGGCATTCGCACACTTAACAGTCGGATTACATTTGATGATGTCTTTTCATCTAATTGTTGACATCATCGTTGGATTGGCTTTCGTCCTGTCGTTTTGTTACTGATCGCAAAATTGCGGTCCAATCAAAAGCATGGAGCTTTATAAAAAGCTGTTGTTGATTTTTTTTTTAATCATTAACACAAATGAAAACCAGCACTGACTGATGGCAACAATCAAAAGGGAGACATATTGTGCTTCTTTTTTATTTCAAACAGTTTGTGACAGGCTTTTGTCAAAATATGAGGTCAATTATAGTCATGTTAATTTTAACGGGTTCTTTGCTAGCATGGTGATATTAGGTCATTTCAGTGGCGCTTCTTTCTTCTATCTGCTGGGCCAATGGCAAGTGACAACCAGCGGGCTGGATCACCATGGCACGTTCCTGACGGATTTTGGCCTTATCTTCCTACGCCTCGCTTGGCGAAACGTGAGTGTTTGTGGTTGTTGGTTGCTTGCTTGTAAAACCAGTTCCCTTAGCTTAAAGGTAATGAAAGCATTCTTACTTGCAGATGCACCAGTTTACGACTTAAAAATACAAATATCTCCCACCCCGATGCCTAAAACTGCAGAACATTTCGAAACATTGCTACAACAAGCTAATGCGGGCAACACGGTAGTTTTGCAAAGTATGTCCCGTTAAATACCAAAAGGTCTCTGGCTTTCACAAACAAATGGAGGAGAGAACCATAAAGCAGACTCCAGTGTTTGGCTTTTTATGTTAGTTGATAAGTGGCATTCTAATTGGAATGATAGCATTAGCTTGGTGTAAAAACATAAGGGAGTCAATACTTGATTGCCAACACTTCATGAGTTCATCCTTCATGTTTGTCCCCCAAGGCAGCGCGCTAGCTCAAATTGGAGCTGACATCCTCCAAGTATGAAAGCAACAAATCACACTTTTTTTTTTCATTATTAATATTGGGCTTCATACACACATTTGTGTCCCCGCCCCACCCCCGCTTTGCACACGTCAGCACAATGACAGACGCTGCGCTGATCTTTATTTTTTTTTGCCGACTGGATGCTCCACAACAGTAGACAAGTGCCTATAAGCAGACTTTTTACGCCATGATATGCTGCATGGCAGAACGGGCACTGTACCTTCTTCAGTCGCATGAGCCCAATATTGATAATAAGCGTGAAAACATCTTAACTCTGATCATATTTTGCAGCAGGTGTTACGGCAGAGGTGTCAAACTCATTTTACACACGGGCCAATTTGGAGTTACGTCTTCCCTTATGATAGTGAAACCACAAAATTCTTACTTGTACACAACAAATTAATAGATTACTAATTTTGAAATCAGTCTGTCACAATGCAGTGGAGGTGGAGGACCCCAAAAAAGTAGGCAGGAGTCAGGAGCAGGGCGAAGTTGACAAATTGTATTTCTGAAACACAGAGAAAACTAAATCCTAAACAAAGTCCTGAAAACAAAAAGAATCCAAAGTAGCAAACCAAAACCATGACTGAAGCAAAAAACTAACAGCAACAGAACCATGACAGAACCAAATATGACAGAACAAACAAACAATGACCCGACACTGAGTGATCGTGCCGGGAGTCCTTTTAAACAACTAATGGCATAATGACCAACAGGTGTGCAGCTGCAGGCGGAGCCCTACAGTGCCACCTGTTGGCCACAAACAGAACCATGACACAGTCAAGTCAATTATAATAGTTTGTTCAATTATTGTTCAAGTGAGTGTAAACAGGGTAACAAAATTATTGCAAAATCTCAATGTTATTTATTACACATGACAATTTGACATTTCGGTACAGATTTTAGCAAGTTGACGCACATGATTTGCTTTCGCGGGCCACATAAAATGACCTGGCGTGCCGGATCTGGCCCCCGGAACTTGAGTTTGACACCAGTGTGTTACTGTTTGACTTATTAGATCATTTTCTATTTCTTTCAGAGGTGTTAGTAGAAGGACAAAAAACAAATGTGGAATTGAAGCAAATGATGACCATACAGTAGTGAAGAATATCAAGAAATCATGTTAAATCATCTGACCCGTAACCACAGCAACCACAAGTATCTTGCCTCAAATGTCAAAATCAATAGGGCTGTCATTAAACAGAATGTGAAAAAAATTGAAGAAAATAGGGATCCTGTGCAGCTAAAACACTGCCCTCTGAGAGTTTAAAGATGAATAATTTGAAACGGGCACTGTTAAAACAGATACTGATTTGACATTTAACCTTTTCTCCACTCAGGCATCGCAATCAATAGCATTCTTGCTCTGATGTACAGCCACATTCCATGTTTACAGATGATCTCTTCAGCTGTGACTGGGGATGAACCATTGAACGCAGCAGCTAAGCTGCTGCTTCATGATTTTGGAGTTTGCTCATGTGACATTCACAAGCTGAGCCGCGATTGGTCGTTACCTGAGCCCTGAGCAACTGTGATGTCATACAGCACAACGGCAAGTGGCAAAATGGTTGCTCCCCGAGATGGAAAAAAAACGGGTGGATTATGCTTCTTCATTTATAATCCACAAACGCAATATTATGAATCAGAATACCGTGTTTAGACTAGTGGGGATGCAAAGAACATGTTATTGAAAAGAACATTTTTGACTTGACTTCCCATTTCATGACGGACACACCTCTCACTTAGAGGGCTATTGATTATTCGAGTAATCAGACCAAAAATGATTTCCCATTATTCAACAACAAGACAAAAACAAAATATGCATGTGAGGTGCAGGTATTATTTCTGTTTACTCTGGGTTGGCATCCGTACATGCTGCAGTGTAAAATGTGTGACGATGAATGTATGTGGCTCTAAAAGGAAGTACGGGACCTGGCCTGGTCAGTGTCATGAACGACTAAGGGTTAAGAGTTGACTGTTTTGAGCTCAGGGTAGCAGCTGGTTGTTAGCTGGCTAATTGTTAGCTAGTGTGCGCGCCCGAGTCACTGGACGTCAGTTGCGTGTCATCGTGTTTATCCATTCGGTGCGTTTACGCCGCACTCAGATTTGCAGATACTGTACTTGATGCAGGGCCTGATTCTGATCTGAAGATCCTCGATATCATGCATTTTTTTACCGCCTATTTTATGACATGACATATTTCTGAGTTTGTCTACTTCATTGCAAAAAAATAAATCAGAATGGAGTCATTGTAACATGAGGTGTAAATTCAGCCACAGAGCACACATTCTGGTGTTACATCCTGTAGTCCAGGGGTCCCCAACCTTTTTTGCCCCACGGACCGGTTTAAGTCAGACAATATTTTCAGGGACCGGCATTTAAGGTGTGGCGGATTAATACAACAAAATAATATGGTATGAGCTGCATGAAAACTGTGGTGTTTTCGAAATATAATAATAAACACAAGGAGCGTCTAATCTGGTCGCAACACTCTTATCGCTATGGTAATGTTTAATGCCTTCAAAATACGATACAACGCAAATTCAAAGTGCATGAAAATGACGACTCACCACAGTCCCGAGCTTGATTTTCTGCAATCAGACAGTCCCATCTCGGGGTAATGACACCTCAAGTGTGTGGTTTATGTCGAGTCTACTTCGTAATTTTGTTTTAGTCGCCGTTGCTGCAGAAACTCCACACCTCACACAGGTAGGATGCCGGAAATAGCAACAGTGCTATTGTGGCGATCTCAGAGTATTCAGCCATAACTTTGATCCAGTTGTTTCGAACGTACTTTTAAGGCCGCCGTCATTTGCGATCTCCAAGCAGCTCTTTTACTCATTTTGCGGGCTTCAGCGTTTTGTTTATGAGCGTCATCGGTCACCTGACCGAGAAGTGTGCCTTGACGTGAGTCAAGCGTGACACAGACGGATGTAACAGAGAATCCGGTAATTTTTCAAAATAAAACATTTCGCATTCCGAAATTAATAAAACGGAAAAAAGGCAAGTTCTTTCTGTGTGGCCCGGTACCAAATGCCCTGCGGACCGGTACCGGTCCGCGGCCCGGCGGTTGGGGACCCCTGCTGTAGTCCAGTACCAAAATCAATGGAACTCTTGCTCTGACAAGTATGTCCAGAATGATTTATAAAAGGGGTGACGGACAATATGAACTGAGTTCAACATTTGGCCCAGGTCTGAAAATCAGTAGGAGTTATATAGCTAACAAATTCGGCATTCAGAAAACGTTGATGTAGAGAGAAGACAAGAAGAAAAAAAAACGGTTCAACCATTAAACTAGGCTACCTTAAGAACCTTAGAAAATTAAAAACAAAAAACAAAAAAACAATCCACCTTACAGTAACGGGTCTAAGGAGTGTCGCAATATTAGTCAGCTGATCACAAAAGAATGCATTCACTCCAACAGAACTTGGAAGGAGTTGCAAGTCATGGCTGCTCTCTGACATTTCAAATGACATGTATTGCTCCACAGGGAAATTTGATTCCAAAATAAAGTGAGACATCTGATGTAGAACGGCCAAGATGGGGGACATTCTGTGTGTGTGTGGGGCGGGGAAAAAAGGGTGGGGGGGATGTTGTTTTAGCAATAAACATTTTAAGTAGGCCATTTTTCTTAAACGTTGGATTCTGGAAACATTTTAAAAGCTGCGTGTGGTCTAACAATTATGAAAGTTTTCAGGAAAGACTGCCAGAGCTGTTCAAGGTCGTCCTTGCGGAGAACTAACTAGCAGAATTGGAGGCAATTGGATTTGGACCCCTTAGATTGTGTCAAGAGATTTGTTGGTTTGTTGGCTCGGTCGTAGCCAACAAGGACACGTGAATACTTTCGTTATGTACTGGCAAGGCTGAATCATTGCCCTTCTCACTGTTTTTTGTTCATCCCTGGCCACTTAATGAAGTAAACAACATAATAATAAAATAAATAAAATAAAATAGACACGCTAATAAATAAAATGACTAAATATTATGAAAATAAACAAAACCGGTTGAGTCAGTTGTATTTATATCACACCAATTCACAAGTGCACATCATCTTGAGGCACACACACACACACACACACACACACACACACACACACACACACACACACGCGCACACACACACACACACACACACACACACGCACACATACATACTATACAGTACATATACACGAAGGTCACGGGCGTGCTGCAGCCCATCTCTGCCGCCTTTGGGCAGTAGGCGGGATACACCCTGAACTGGTTGCCAGCCAATTGCACGGTGAGGACGAACAACCATTCACGCTTACACTCACACTCACACCCAGGGACAATATAGAGCGTTCAATCAAACTGCCATCCATGTTTTTTGGAATGTGGGAGGAAAACCGGAATACCCGGAGATAACTGACACAGGCACAGGGAGAACATAACTTAAAACAGGAAGGCCGGTGTGTCTGCACTGTGAGGTGGACGTGCTAACCAGTCGACCACTGTGCCGCCGCGGCTCCTCTCATCCCCTTTAAATTCAGTCCAGGAGAGGTGCACGCACTGTCTACATGGCGAAAGCAGAACTGACTCACTCGAGTCCTTGCAGGAGATCAATGTGCACAAAGTACATTTATGAGGAGCTGTAAGATCTCCACTTGCGGATGATGTAAAGTTGGAAAATGTGGGCATTTTTTTGTTAAATTACAACTAAAAAGTTGGCTCGGTTTCTTTGTGACCCAATTTTTTTGTTTTTTGGCTCTGTTTTTATAGTGTACACTGAAAGTCGTTTTCAGGCTCTGACATGCTTTTGTCATGTTTTGTCAAGTCATGTTCTTATTCACTTTACCAACCAAAAGTGACTCTTTTCAATGGTGAGCTGTAGTTTTCCTCTTCTACCAGCCAGCCAGCGTGATTGTGGCCAGGAGGGCGATGGGTGATGGATGGAAGTGGGGGGATCGCCACCTCTTGGCCCCAGCCCCCCGCCTGCCCCCTCCCACGCTGTCATCATGCTGCCTCACAGTAGGCCAGAGGTTGTGTGCATTTAGCTGCCTTGTAATCCGTCTGAGTGTCTGGCTGCCGGCTGTCAGGTCAGCTGTCACTCAATGTGACATGAATCAGCATTGACGCTGCCACATTTAAAGCCATGTAAACACACGCACAGGTCCACAGGCCTCGGGCAGACACAGATATAAAAGTCCATGCTGATGTTGCCCCGCCCACCCCAAAACTACTTTGGTGAAACATGAGAGCCAAAGTAAGCTGTTGCAGGTTATTTGCGAAACAGCTAGGTTACAATGTGAAATGACAGGCAGCTAATGTGACAGGATGTGCAGCTGCTACGCCCGAAATTCAGCCTCCCATCAAAGTAGCATCACATATTTTGATGACCTCTCACAGTGCCATGTGACAACACCAACTTTGTTTGAACGCTGAGATAATTATGTTTCAATGTCTCAAAAGACATACTGTGTTGAATCTTATGACCGCATTCAAATCGGAGAATTGGTCATTTGTAAGCGTTTATCGGCCTTGAAATCATATGTGCTGACATTATGACACAACTAAGTTGCTGTATGATAGCGCACACTATTTTCGCAGTATCTTCTATTTATTTTGAGCTTTACGCAGTTTGGCAGCGTGACGTGCTAGTGGTTAGTACATCTGCCTCACAGTCAAAAACATCCTGGGTGTGAAGTACGACTCTGTTTACTCTTCTTGTTCGATTGTGGATTTTCCCCCCATGCTCTCCCACATTCCAGTAAAATTTATGGTCGGTTCATTGAAGTCTAAATCGGGTATCACCGATGTGGTGCCCATGGGCACCAAGTAGACCCCAAGGTTCCTCATATAGCCCACAAAAAACTGTTCTAAAAAAAAAAACCTGCAACAGTGGTGGGACATTATAATTTCCTAATAATGTTGTCGAACTTATCACAAATTTAAACACTTTCAGAAATTTCTAGAAACAGTGTTCTGTATTTACATTTACTGTATACGTTCCTTATTTAAAAAAAAAGATTAACATGACTGGTGTTTTCACATTGATGGAAATCATGAATGATTAATATCAACATAGTTCAACGTAACAAATCGCAGCAAATGTCTTATTTTTTAAGTGTGTATCAAGCTGGTAGCCCTTTGCATTAATCAGTACTCAGGAAGTAGCACTCACTTTCAAAAAGGTTAGTGAACCGTGCTCTAAATTGTTCATAGGTGTGAATGGGAGGGTAAATTTTCTACATGTGTACTGGGATTAACATCTTCAAAGTAGGCCTAATCATGCAACTTTAAATAGTGTCTTAAGGCTTATTTTGGGCAGGCTAGCACACAATATATTTTTCAGGAAACCAATGAGAGAAGTGTTGTTTTTGCATTTTGCTTTCATGCCTTACATGCCTTTTGTAAATGCAAATGTGAATGCTTTCCAAAACGGCAGAAAAAGTCACCTATGATTCTGATCTTAGGATATTAAATTTGGTGTTTTTTTTCCGCTAATCATGTCATTTGAGAGCAAATAAATCAAAATGATATCACATGAACGATGCAGTGTAAATCCCGTGAAGCTAGCCAAGCACCTGCCCAATTATAGTTCACAAAGGGGCATGATGTTTTCCTTTGGACTCATCAATCGCCATGAGAATTGAGTAGCAGGAAGAAATGTCTCCCAATCCTTAAAGTTATGTTTTTCCTCAAGAAGCACATTAGAATGCAGAGCGCGCCGCAAACGTCAAGAAACCAAAATGGATCTAATGATGCAAATGTAAGCAACGGCGATGGTGACGGGCGAGGCACTTGTCACTGTGGTCAAAATTCAGACGTGCAGTCTTAAAAAGGCAGCCGCATGTTGGACAGGGAAATCAATACAGCATTTTGTTATCCATCTCTATCTTACGGGCTAAAAGAGAAGGATGATGTGTCATAGAGTGAGCCCAGGCAGACTTGGACGGAGATCTATCATTGTAGAGAGTCACAGGCCTCTTCCTGTGTAAATCATGTGTCACCGGGGCGGCAGGTTCATTCTCTGGCCATGGAATACATTTAGGCCTTGGACACCCGCTTCCATTTTTCTCTTTTGATCGAGTTCCTCCCTGCAGTGGTGCACCTGAAAGTGGATTATTTTGCGACGTGGAGCTTTTCATTGTTCGCTTTGTTACAGCCGTCCACGTCGGCCAGATCAAGCGGGGAGGTAAAAATCATGTTCTCAAACAAGTGATTGATACATTTTAATTAGCCCACTTCTCGCAGGAGCGCAGCTGTCACAGCTCCCGAGGTATTAATGTGACAAACGCTCGACGACGAGACGAGAGAGGGGAATGACAACACCTGTGGTAAACTTGAGCAGGGACTCAATTTCTCCCGGTTGAGCACTCGGTCTTGCACATATTAGAGGCCCAAATCTAAAACGATCGTGGGACCTAACCTATCATATGTGTTTTCTCATTAACATCGAAGAAAATTTAGAGTCCTTAAAGGACATAATCCTTTGAGCGTCTTTGAGCAACCAAATACGTTTTTCTCAACACTAAGGATTATGTATTTTTCAATTCACTTACTTTATTTCATTCCCAATGTTATAAAATAGTGATATTAAAAAAAAAAAAAAAAAAACGATGAAATCCTGTGTTGCATTTCAAAAACTTAATTATTAAGATTTGTGCTCACTGATTACCTGGAAGACTGACGACTGGAATGCAGGGTTAATTTTTTAATGCCCACTTAAGTGAGCAAATATGGCTTTTTACCATACAAAATGTCCACATAGGAAATAAAAAAAAAGTCACCTACTGATATATTGTGTTGCCACAGAAAAAGAGGATGGCATGTGCGTTACCGGTACATTACTGAAAGGAAATCTTGTTATCAAATTATAACAGCCAACTCGGGATTGATTTTACGAGAATGACAGTTATACCGCAAAGCGTAAAGACATAAAGTAATTGATCCCTCGCTTCGGGCGCATCTCCGTCCTATGCGGTTAGCATAAAAAGACAATCTTGTGGCGTAGCTAGAGAGGTGGGAGGTGCAAAGACAAAGCGAGCAGCAGGTAGTCAGTCATTGGCGACATCTATATTACATCTGCGCGATGAGCTCTCCGAGAGACAATCATTGCTACCATTCACATTCGCCACAAAAGAATCATCTCAAGTCATCAAAGTATGTGAAATTGTCAGACAGCTCCCACCTCCAGCTTTCATCATGTCGTCCCAAAGCGTTTGGATTTAATGGGAGTGTGCCGCCAAGTGCTTTCATTCTGTTTTAATGAAGTTTTTAAAGTTGGTGGAGCGTTGCGGTATGAATGTCACTGGATGCAATATGATACAGTCTCGGTCTCTATATCCATCTATTCATCAACCGATGTAACTTGATCATTTTATTTACCAACCTAAAAAAGTCATATTTCATATAAGATGGTTATAATGAGGGCAGCAGGTTGCCCTCGTGGTGAGGTCTTGCAGTCGATTGGTTCTGTGTTTGAATGTTGGCTCTGGGTCATCCATCCATCCATCCATTTTTCGATCTGCTTTATCCTCACGAGGGTTGTGGGCGTGCTGGAGTGTATCCCAGCTGTCTTCGGGCAGTAGGCGGGGGACACCCTGAACCGGTTGCCAGCCAATCATAGGGCACACAGAGACGAACAACCATCCGCGCTCACACTCACACCTCGGGACAATTTAGAGCAGGGGTGTCAAAGTCAAGGCCCGGGGGCCAGATCCGGCCCGCCACATCATTTTATGTGGCCCGCGGGAGCAAATCAGATGTCAACTTTCAACTTTCATGATCCTTGCTGAAATCTGTACCGAAATGTCAAATTGTCACGGGTAATAAGTAACATTGAGATTTTGCATTGGCCCTCCAAGGGAAGCCGTAACTCTGAAGTGGCCTGCGACAAAGAATGAGTTTGACACCCCTGATTTAGAGTGTTCAATCAGCCTACCATGCATGTTTTTTGGAATGTGGGAGGAAACCAAAGTACCCAGAGAAAACCCACACAGGCACGGAGAGAACATGCAAACTCCATAAAGGAAGGCCGGAGCTGGGATCAAACCCACAACCTCTGATCTGTGAAGTCGACGTGCTAACCACTGGACCACCGGGCCGCCGGCTCGGGGGCTTCCTATGTAAAGTTTCCATGTGTAGTGTGTGTGTGTGTGTGTGTGTGTGTGTGTGTGTGTGTGTGTGTGTGAGAAAGAACAAAAACCATTAGAAAGCAAAAACCCTTCTCACATTCACACCTTAGGGACTCTCAAAATCGCGGATATGAGCCTCAAAGTGCGGGAATTTGTCCGCTTCAATCCAACATGATTTGAAAGTGACCCGAGATTATGAGAAACAAAGAGGCGGTAAATGCCGTCGTTGACACAAAGGACAATGAGATGTTGGGAGAATTTTAACAAAGAACGAAATAATAGACAAGATCAGCTCGGAAATGGAGATGGAACTGAGGCCGCACATCAGAGCGGAGAAAGAAAAGCACCGCATTTGAAAGCCCGAAGGTTTAATACAAAAAGTCTAATCAGACTAGCAATCCCTGATGTTAATGAAGGTGTCACACATTGCACAAAGAAAGTTGTGCCTGGCAATCTTCCATTTTTCGGCTGCCTACACCAGTGACATTTCATCTCACATTCAAAGAGCGCCGAGGCCCTTTAATGAAATGCATAATTAACATATTCTAATTGTGCTGAGCACAGTGATGGTTTTGACAGAGCTCACTTTCCATGTCTAATTCAATGCTAATTTAATCTGTTCTTTTCCCGCCGACATGACCTTTCTTGATTGAGTTTCACCGTGAAGAATTTTATGATGGATTGATTTATCAACCCCTCACAAGGCGACAAAAGTACCACTTTTAGACCGACGAAAATCAGACAACTGTGGAGGAAAAACAATCTGCATTTCTCCAATGGCTGTAAACAGAGCTCGCTACAGGATGGGCCATGTGACGGTCAAGCTTTGCATGTTGATTAGAAATAGGCAAGATAAATGGATTAATTTATTATCATAAAAAAGTTTATCTGTGTGGAATTAATCAAACGTTTGTATCAAGGAGATTCATTTTGGCTACAACGAACAGCCAACCAGTTTGCTAGCTGAACCATTTTTTGAGTAGGACCATTTTGAACGAACATAATAATAATAATAATAATTCTTGCTGTAAGAACTGAAAAAGTGTTTACTTTATACAGGTTCGATACAGAGTGTTCAGTCACGTAAATAGACTGAGGTTCCCCAGGCTGGTTATGTTAGCGCTTTGAAAGTTTTGTTTTTCACTGTTGCTCATAATTGTCGAAAGAGTCATGACTTTGTTTTGCTGCTTAGGCGGCGACTTGAAGAGTTAAACTCTTAGCCTCAGGTAGCATGATTACCTTTGTGCTACGTTGAGATCGATGATTGCAGCAGATAATTTGGTTTTGGGCCACCGTGGAAGAACAAGCCTTTTCAGTACACGCTGACGACAAAAATTTGACTAGAACGTGAACAAGTAGTCTTTTATATACCTATCATTGATTACATATTTCATCAAATTGCAAATCCAGTGGGTGTAAATTGTGAAACACCAGCATGATACAAAGAGCAAACGACATGAACTCTGTTCGCACATCCTCTTAATTCTGCATCTGAACAAAAGGTTGAAACCATAGACAGCAAATTCTCTTAAAAAGCAGAACATGATTTCCTGGAGAAGGTTGTGTTTTTTGTTGTCCCCCCTGCAAACATTTTGGTTTGTGATGAGCATAGGCCTTAAATGGGATTTACCTGAATCCACATAAACCTTTTAGCCATTTTCTTGTTGGACTATATATACCAAATAGAAGCGACATAAATCTCCTCATTCCCTTTTCTATCTATAAGGCAACAACCAAGCGGCAAAATTAGGGGAAAAAGTTGGCGTTGAGGAGAAACGCAGAGCTGTCAATCAGTCCGTCAGCGGGAAGGGGGATTATGTTGAGCTCAGAGGCGTAATTGAACACCGTCGAGCCCGCCCTCATTTACATCTCTCCTTTCCGCTGCCTTTGATTGGCAGCTGTACATGAAATGCCACATCGGTTGAAAGTATGTCGTGAGCTGGCACTAACAATCCCGTGGCTCCGGGGAGACCTGCCATATTGTAATTTGGTTATCAGGCATGAAGGAAATAATTCCAAGTGCCAGGAAATGTGAGGCAGAATAAACGCTTCGTCGCTGCAACTCGCCCAGGGTGACAGTTCTTATTTAATGTACCACAAAGCGTCCCGTCGCCTGTAGATTTAGGCTGCGGAACAAGGGAGGGGGTGGGCGGAAGTGTAAAAACAAGAGAGATCATTAACGAAACTAACAATGTCTTTTGCTCTTAGGTCTCAACTCAATTTTATCGACTTTCATTAGGTTGATTGAATTAAAATACAGTAGTACCGAAGGAGTAGCCTATTCTTTCTTTTTTTTTGTTGTTGCAAGCTAAAATTTGAAGACAGAGCAAGTTTCACATATATAAACAAAAAGCCACAGCCACAATGCACTTTCAGTCATTTATTGAATGGGACAAATACACACATACAAGATGAAAACACTCGCAAGGAGCAGATCTAACCGCCAACTCAACGTGTGTATTTATTTCTTCATATTTTAGTTTCTGTTTATTTTCCAAATAATGCTACATTCAATTTGAAAAATCATCCAAGCTTCCGTTCTTTTTTTGATGAGTGGAATGGTCTCATGGCATTGCAATTCATCTTACTGAGGAAATTAATTGATATGTAAATTGAGTTGGTCTTGGAACAGTTTAACTGATAAATCAAGGTCTGGCTGGATTAAATTGGTAGTTTGGTTATTCGGTTATGAATAACCAAACTACTTAGTTCATCGGTAGATTTTGTAGCATCATGGCATAGTATCAGAAATGTAGGAGTCACTGCCTGGAGTACAAATGAGCGAGAACAAAACATGGCGTGGCGCAGGGTTGGATTCTCGAGACTTGAAGCCCAAACCAAAATATATCTGCTTGAATTTTTGAAGAAAATACACAAAAGATCTTACATAACTGCAAGAAATTACAAATTGACACCAAAGGATTGGATAGATAAATGAAGCCATAGGTAACTGCTTAAAAGAGAAAAGAAGGCGCTACTGTAAATGTTGATAATTACCAAATTCAACAACATTCCCGCTGTTTTAATTCTCCTATATAAAAGCAGACAAATGCATAAAGAGCACAGAAGCGATGCAAATTTGTGCGTGCTGCTGCCTCATTTGCTTGACATGTGGTGAAAATGGGTCCCGAACGCAGCCACTTCACTTAAGTGGCCTGGGCCTTATTTGTTATGATGCACTGTTTTCTTCACGGGGAATCTTTGCTCTTGAGATGGAGCTGTCAAGTTAAAAAAAAAATAAATAAATAAATAAAATAAAAAAAAAGAATAAGGAGGGGTGCGGGAGAGGGGGGTAAAAAAAAATAAAAAAAATAAAAAAAAGAATAAGGAGGGGTGCGGGAGAGGGGGGGAAAAGAAGTCCCGGATGCTGGCAGCAGCCCCCGGGCAAAATGAAAACAAGTAAGTGGCATAGATAAATCATGCCAGCCAACGTCTTGTTGATGGATCAGATAAGACCAGAGCATCTCAGGAACACTGCGCTTAATGGAGGTCCCAGTGGCAGCTGTGGGTGGCTTCATCATGACTGACTGTAAGAGTGCTTCTTTTGTTTATGTGCTATCACTGCACAGATATGGATATGGATTTCGTATTTGTACAGGGACAGTTTCTATAAGTTTTGCCTCGAAG
Organism: Hippocampus comes; assembly: GCF_001891065.2. Lineage (NCBI taxonomy): Eukaryota > Metazoa > Chordata > Actinopteri > Syngnathiformes > Syngnathidae > Hippocampus > Hippocampus comes. Next base: position 565,624 of record NW_017804828.1, read on the forward strand.
CTCTACCAAGATGGATTTGAAATACATCAAACGGCAACATATGAGTCAAGTGTCGACAGTTTTAAGTGAAGACGTTTCGCACAAATATGACGTTTATTATTCGGGCATTGCAGCTATTTCCATATAGAATAGATCACTTTTCAAACAAAGACACGTTATTGGAAATAGACAAGTTGTTCAAAATAGATATATTGCTCCATCTTCCGATCGAATAGGGAATGGAGTATTGTTTTTTTTCAGATTTTCTGATTGCTGATCGACCCCAAAACCCCTGATAGCGTAATGCCTGCAAGGTACCTTGGACTTCGACAATTACAAGAGGTGTAACCTCCTGTTCAAGAGAATACACGGAGGTGCTTATATATATCCATCCATCAATCCATTTTCTGATCCGCTTCATCCACACAAAGGTCGCGGGGCGTGCTGGAGCCAATCCCAGCCATCTTCGGGCAGTAGACGGGGGACACCCTGAACCGGTTGCCAGCCAATTGCAGGGCACGCAGAGGCGAACAAGCAGCCGCACTCACACTCATACCTAGGGACAATTTTTAGTGTTTAATCAGCCTGCCATGCATGTTTTTGGAATGTGGGGGGGAAACCAAAGTACCGGGACAACACCCACACAGGCACAGGGAGAACATGCAAACCCCACACAGGAAGGCCGAAGCTGGAACTGAATCTGGTACCTCTGCACTGTGAGGTCGACGCACTAACCACTTGACTACCGAGCCGCGTCTCTCTCTCTCTCTACATATATATTTTGTTTTTTTTTTTACTTAAACACCAATGTAACTCGCTATTTTTTTCGCAGTTTATTTATGATCGCCGTATGTCCATTTTTATCCATTTTAAAAATGTTTACATGAATGGAGTGTCTTTGTTTTCACGTTAATTGGATGACACATTGCATATTTATGTGCTTAATGCCTGTTGTATATCGTTCTTGTCAGCCGCTGTAAAAAACTCTTTTTTAGTATGTATTTTTAAAGTATTAATTGCTATTTTTAGTCATTTTGTAAAGACTCTGCAGTGTGCTGCTCTAACACCAAAGGACTATCTTATTGTATCTCATAATGATTCATCAACTTGTCAAGTGCAGCCTTAGCCCTGTATGTGAACAAAGTGACAGTGGGTTGATGATTGACATTCCTTGGCAGAACGACCATCATTTGTCCACCAAAAGAGCGTCACATGCCACGGTGTGGGGGTGTCCAAACAACGGGCTCACTGCTGGGCTATTCGGCCCTCTTGTCAACAGGAATTAGCCCCCATTTGGAAGATGTCCACCTCGTCGACATCTTCACCCACTTTGTGGAGCATCATTAGATGGGCCTGCCAATGTCCCGGTTCGTGTTAGCTGGATGCTATAAACATAAGGCATCGTTGCTCCGCATGTTTGCTCTGTGAGGAATTCGCCGTTTGGTTTATCAGCAACTTTGTTGATGAGAAATTTACCTCATTTTGTCCTAGCCTGACAGGCGACCCCAATTGTAAGGCATCACATCTGCAACGGGGCTCAAAGAGGTAAACACGGTTTTAAGATAGTGTACATTTATCCTGACTTCAGAGTGGATTTGTTCGGTGCCAATAAAGGGCCAAGACAGGTTTAGAGCATCATTACTCCACAGGGAGTTTGTAGAACCCGAGTAGCCATGCTGGCGCATGGCTAAATTGGCTGCTTGTCAGTCTGCTTGGCCGTTGTGAGGCACTAAGGAGCCTAATGATGTCTGGTCCAGGCTGCTCCACTGTCTGGACATTTGATCTTCCTCGGCAGGTTCTGTAAAGTTTGAGCTGTTTCCAGCGAATTATCAGAAATAAAATTGTTCCAAATGCATGTTATGTGTCCCGGCGGATAAACATGGATACGGAATGGAATGTTGATTTACAGTTGGGCCTTTGAGTCGATTGCGCCGGAAACAAAATTTATGCTAGGCTTTGTTTGGAGACTTTTTCACGTGGTCCTCCCAAATTCTGTGGATTGTCCTGAAAGAAGTCACAATCTTGAGTTGCGGGCTTGTTGTCTAGAGGGTAACAGTCAGCCTCGTATTGACAAGATAAAGCCAATTTGACTGCATCCCGCAAACATGCATGTTAAGTTGAAACTACTTGCTCTAAATTGTCCGTTGGTGTGAATGTGAGTGTAATTGCTTGTTTGTCTATACTGGGTGTCGGCAACCCGCGGGTTGAGAGCCGCATGCGGATCTTTAGCGCCGCCCTAGTGGTTCCCTGGAGCTTTTTCAAAAATCTTACATTTCATTATTTCTGTCAACAAAGATTAGCGTCATAGCCTGTGACACATGTTTCTATGAGCATGGCAGGATGCCAGCCAGGTGGCTGTTGTAAAAAAAAAAAAAAAAACAGCGTTTCATGTACAATTCACAGAGGCTACTGGCAAAGAATGGGAATCTGGAATTTTTTAAACGGTACATGTGAGCTACGATAGTTAACACGCTGCAAAAGTGTGTCCCATGCCTCGTTCATCTTCGGGGCCATTATAGCTGTTGCTCATTATGGCATGCGTGTGTAAGTGCGAGCGTATGTGCAAGGGTGCGGCAACGGGTCGATCGCGGGAAGTTGGTTGAACGAAAAGTAGATCTTCGGTCAAAAAAGGTTGGGCACTTCTGCTCTACAGGATGCACTGCAGGGAAAAAAACCCATTGAATTATCAAGGCTCATTGTGTATTTGTTGCCAACTTAGTAATTTTGATAGTAGTCTAATTTTGATACATACAGCATGTGTTGCCTTCATTATAAGGCTTATATCAGGCTCTTATTTTTTTGCGGCTCCAGACAGATTTGTTTTTTGTTTTTTTGAGGGGCTCTTTCAACATTTTGGGTTGCCGACCCCTGGTCTATACAGTATGTGCCCTATGACTGACTGACACACTGGTGCACTGACGCTCATTAGAATGGATGGATTGATGAATAATAATGTTGAATCGCTCAATTAGAGGACATTTACATTTGATGGAAAAAAAAATCAAAAATTAGAATAACATTGACTTTTCTATTAATCAATGAAGGAAATTGCCTCTTCTTGTTGAAACGTTTCCCTGTGAGAATGAACCTGTCAACCAAAATAAGCAAACAGGGAATTCCAACTCTTTAAAGTGTCATACCGCGTAACGCTTTCCTTTTAATTCCCAATTCAAGCCATCTAAATTCATGTGTACTCAGGGCAAAGCAAATTCACTTCACTCTGTCCCTAAAAGAATGAATAATAGAATCAAGATCATCAAGTAAATGCAGTATTTGACTTGGAATTTAGGTTCCACTTCAGAAAGATACTTTTTTTTAAAAAAGATAACGCTCAAAGTGATTCCTTCATTTTTCAGGATGATTTTTAGATGAAATGGATCCAACCAAGCAGACTTGCCGGATTGATGGCCTTTAAAACCATGCCCTCATTTTTTTCTCATGCTAAGATGGAATTTCCAGTGCATCCTTGACACCTTTGACAATTGGGACGAAAGGCAACCTTCACAACTTTCAAGAGTGCATAAAACTAAGATCAGTTGATTTTTTTTTTTTTTTTTTTTTTTAAGTGCAAAGGGAGTGTTGCGGCTCACCACTGAATCAACATTTCAAAGTCTTCCCGCAGCCCTTGACTTGTGCGACACATCATGGCACAGACTCATTTACATTGTTGAGACGTACAGAAACTTGAAGGGAAAAATACTCACCGCATTTGAAACTTGGAGTTTTTATTATACTTTTTGAAACATCCCAAAGTTCCAAAAGTTAGATCGTCATCCAATCATCTATTGATTTCAACTCTTTATAGGAATAAATAAATATTTAGAAATGCCATCTTTCATTCATGGAAAGTTATTGGATTCCATGACAAGACCTACATTTATTTCAACAAAAATAATCCATAAAAATAAAACAATGAAACTGGGTTTTTGTTAATATTCTTTTTCGCATCAATATAACATGATTATGTTAAACAATATCCATCAATTTCTTCACCTCATTATGATCACGTGATCTGCAGCCAATCCCAGCTGACTTTGTACAAAAAGTTGACTCCTGAGTGAGCTGTCAGTTGATTAGTCACCTTGATTAGCATTCTTAAAAGACGCCGGCGCTCTGTATTATTTGCATTCCCAGTTAGCGGCGATTTTGCAGCAGGCGTACCGTGATTAAACTTGTCAACCCGTGATTAAACTTGTCAAGGGGCTTGATTGACAGGGTCAAATCTCTACTGCAACGTGGAGGGAGAGGGGGAGAGAGGAGAAAAATAAAATGGACGCTGGATGTGTCGGCTTGCATTTCTTCTGTCGCTGAAACGCACCCCCTACCAGTCTCACTCAGGAATGTTTTAATTTTATGATTTAGACTCCGCCTGTCAAGACGAGCTGGATGGGCCTTAGTTCAGGCGAGGAGATGTGATGGGTGTAAAACAATAAAAAAAATAAAAAAGTAAAAGAAGATTCGGAGATGAGCGAGGACAAAAAGGAAAATAGCTCCCTTTATTGGACAGATTTAATTACACTGACTAGAGATTAAGGCAAGCGCTCCAGTGAGGTGTGAAATTAACCCTTGATTACTGATGGAGGCTGAAAACAAGCGTTAAGATTGACCACTTGCTGGTGCAATTATATTGCAGATCACTGCCTTTTTTTGTTTTTTGCTCCCGTGCACAGATAGGTAATGTTAGCGCGCATAAATGAAGAACGAAAGGTAACAATATCGTTTTGCGCTCTTCTGAGAGAGAAAAGACTTGATGTTCGGCTCAAATTGCGCAGCTCGCATGCATCAGAGCGAGTCATCTTTTTTGTTATGATAGGAAAGAAGAGTCAAAAGAAGAAAATAAACAAGTACAGGTACAAAAATTAGTTAATGTAATCGGCTTGCCATAAAAATGAGTACAGAGTACACCCTGGAATGGTTGCCAGCCAATTGCAGTTTTAATCAACCCCTGGTGTCTAATTCATTTGCAAAGTTTCAATAGATGGCCACGTTCAATTTAAAATAAAAAAAATTTAAAAAAATAAAAAAACGCGATAAAAAAATTGGCTTGATGTATTTTATTCTTCTGATTTTGATAGTTTTTTGCTGAAAAAAAATAATTTGTGCAAATGTCCATACGATATAAATGTATATACACCACCGTTCAAAAATTTGGAGTGACTTAGAAATGTCCCTTTTTTTTTTTTTTTTTAATATAATTACCGGTAATCAGAAAGACATTGTAGACATTGTTAATGTATTACAAACAAACAAACAAACAGTACTTGTCTTCAAAAAATAAGGGCATTTCAAGTGACCCCAAACTTTTGAACTTTTGTCTATAAAGTAGCATGAACAAGTAGAGGATACCAACCGAATACATCATGTCCGCCACATCACGTATTTTAAAGCAACTATGTTTGACCTGAAACCAGATCATGAAAAAAAAAATCAGCTGTGTACCTTGTACAATAAAAAAATAAGAAAACAGTAGCAGTCAAGAGCCTATACCTCCACCAAGATTGAAATAGGAAAACCACTAAAAGTAAGGATTTAAATATAAAAACAAGAGTTTGGTGAGTTTCGTAACATCATCAATATATTAATTGCCACGAGAATTTAACAGGCACCACCTAACCATCTTCAAAACCGTAAAACGAACAAATCTAAATAACGGAAGCAAAACAGCCTTCGCGAAGGTATCGAATGGAAAATCAAAAGAAGAACAATTGTCACTCTGAAGTGGTCACATTCCCTCAGCAGGCTGCTGCTCTTCCCATCCCACGCATCAGCAGTCACTCATCCAGACTGGAAATGTGCTCATCCGCGAGTTCAAACCTGATGTTCACGACTCGGAGACAGCCAAATGCGCTCCCCCCCTGCAAGGCTGGAGCTGTTTTGTATAATTAGCAGTAATTAATGAGCGCAAAGTCAGGAGTCGTTTGTGTTTTAAATCATCTTAAACGATCCCATTAGCACTTGTCATAGTCACGTACACCAAACAGCGGGAGATCAATTACATTTTTTGTCAAATTGAAGTGGTTTCATAACGCCTTATTGTGAGTCTTCCAGTGGGCCTCCTCCATGCCGCACCGGGCATGCGGGGGCCAAATAAGGAGATAGCAGTAGACGTTGACCTCAAGCTTGAAGGTTTTTCGACAGGAGAAAATTGAAATGTCATTAAATCGGTTCTAGAGGCAAACGATCACCATCATAAAGCCGATATACGCTATTTAGGGAGCATTTTTAGTAACATTTTAATTCTGTTGAGGGTAAATGGATCAGCCAAAGTGGGGCGGGACCACAGCGCACTTTGGAGAATTTGGGACACACACTCACAGCCTCGACGGGAACACACAATAGAGCAGCACAAGGGTGGAGGTGTGGATAGTGGTATTCGGCCTTGTTGTTCTTGTTGTTCTTCTTGTTTTTCTTCTTCTCCCATTTCTTTGTCTACTTTCTTTTGGTGAGTGGCAAATGTTTCAGGTGCCTTACAGCTGCCGGTGGTAATGCAGCAAAATGAAGGAAAGGGTGTTTTAGGTGTCAGTCAGCGCTCTAATTTTAAAACTGTATATACAATTTGCACCTGAATATAACTCACAGGACTAGCCAAATTATGACAAAGATTCAAATTCTAGTCTGAAAAATACGTTAATTCAGATTCAGACTTGTATTGGAGTTCAAGTAGCAGCAAATGTTTACTGCTTCAGAAGGGCAGATTTTTTTTACTTATTGTCAGCCATTTTGTGCTGAGCAGCAAATACAAACACATTTGCAAAGCTTTTCTCCACATAGAAGTTTTGATGACATGATCATCTTCACATTTGCATCACCGCCACCCCCCCCAAAAAAGAATCAATACACTCTTTGAGTCAACCACTAGTGCTCACGATTTCTTCCTCTGATCTCCATTTCTTGTCTTGTGCAACTTCAGAAGGGTCTTTTTCACAAAAATGGTGGAATTTTTTTGCTTTGCAGCGTAAGCACAAGCGTTGGCTTCCAGGTTGTGTGTGCGTGACAGTGTGCATACTATAAAATATGTAGCCTGTCTTGTACGTTTCATTGCTGCAAGCTGAGCAGACAAGGGGGGAGGACACAGAGGAGAAATAAGGTGCCATAATGAATCTAAAAGGCATAATTCATTCAGATCAAGCGCGCTCTGGGATGAGTCATGCATCGTTGCGCCCTCCTCCCCCATGGAACCCCCCCATCTCCCCTCCAGACCAACCCAGAGGTCTGAAGACGACGGCCGAGACGATGAAGGCGGGATTGACGAGCGCACATAAATTCTAATTATTCCCAATGCATGCCATGCTGCAAATGGCCGTCCTCACAGTGGTGGCCCATGATGCCTTTCTCTAACAAATGAAACCTTCCTTCTCAAAACGTCTCCTTAGACTATTTTATGAAGACGCAGGACAGGTAGAAGGAGGGGAAAAAAAAGAGTATCAATAAGGGCTGGGAAAATAAGGTAGAACGATCAATTAATCCAGCCAGTAATTGGACGAATGTGTACATAAGGCCGTAATGTTGTAATGAAAGTCATCCATTGCGCGCGTTCCCTATCTCCCCGGCCAGTGAACCCTCCCCCCTCAGCCACCCCCACATCATCCTCTGGATCTCAGGTGCTTAGCCATGCAAATCTGTTTGACAGCCCAGTACATCTCTGTCCGCCTAATTGGACGGTATGGAGTTGTTTATGGATATCACAGACATTTAGGGCTCAGTCGGGGGCTGCTCAAAAATCATTAGCAAGCGGCCCCCGTTACTGGCCTGTCAACTTCGCTTCACCCACGTCAAAGGCGTGCGAAAAAGAATGTTTATCTCCAGCAGCGGAAGGAAGAGGGCTCCTTACAGATGACACAAGAACTTGCTGAGTGTTCAAACTAGAGAATCCAAATATTAAAAGACTTGTTGCCATCAAACAACACGGTTCCATATGATACATTTACATTGTCAAAAGTCGTGATGGCACCAACAGTGATTCTCAAAGTGTGCTAGTGGTACCGCTTGTGGATCCCTGTGGTGGTTCACAAAATAATTAGTGAATTAAATCTTCATATTTGCATAAAGTTATGGTGGCTTAAGTTTTTTATTCTTATCCTTTATAGTACTGTACATTTGCCAAGTACATTTAATTTGTATTTCCGTTTTAAATAAATTCGAACTTAATCTTTTACACCTTTAGATCTTTTATTCAGGTACTATTGTTCGTACTTTTATGCCCAATTAAATTTTAGTGAATCATTATTTAAGTACATTTTTCTAGAATTGTTCAAATTGTGCATAATTTTACAATGCAGAATAATAATATCAAATACACTTTTAAGGAATATATATTTTTTAATTATTATTTACAGTACCATCCACACTATTGTGTTTTAATATTGGTCATTATGGTGGTACTTACAGAGCCAAGTATTTTTTTTACGGTAGTACTTGGTGCAAAAAAGTTTTAGGACGACTGCTCTAATTGATTGTACTGAGTGATTTTCCTGTTATATGATGTTTATTAAGAGTGATTTTTCATCCCTGATTTGCCATGAAAATCTGACAAGTGTAAATGTTAATGATAACAAATGTGCTCATCAGATAAACAATCATCTTAATCCACTTCTTCTTTTTCGTAGTTTCCAGCAGTTTGGATGCCCTGTGGCACCATGCTGCCACTCACAGGTCAGTTGTGGTACTACAACAGACCTCCGGTTTGTGGAGACAAGGCACGATTTTCAGTGGAGATATGGCTGTATCGTTATGTGCTGTGTGTTGTTTTTGGTCATCTGTAGCACACCTTATACCGGTAATATAAGGGCAGTCAGCACACACTTGCCAATTTTATCCTTGCTTAGGGTCTCTCACATTTTAAATACCGGTTAATCTGTGTACCCCGCTTTAGGGAAGAGTATAGTGGCTTCTTTGGCCCATGCACCACACCCCTATTATGTCACTAATCTTTGTCAACTGTGGGTTTGTGAAGCCCTTTGAGACTTTGAGTCCTTTTGTGATTAAGGACTATCCAAATTAGTTTGACTTGATGTGACTGTTCGTTAGCCCGTCCATGGTTTATGCCATAGCATGAAGCAAGTGGACTTAAAGTTGAAGTTTTGAGGCTGTTTTTATAACCCCAAAAGGAATTCTCTTTGTTTGGTTTAATTTACAGTAAACCGAGAACGGGAGTGGCAGTAAACATCTTTTTGAATGAATTGTTCTTTTGTTGCCAAAAGGCTGTCTGTTGTGAAGTGAGTTGTGTTCACTGCCACCATCCATTTTTTTTTTTTTTTTTTTTTGGTTCTCAAATTTTTGCTTGCTGGTCAAAAAAAAAAAAACAACCCCCCCCCCCCAAAAAAAAAACATAACTATAAAATCCCACTTACTGTGATCAAAATGAAATCCCAATTCGGGACCACGGTCATTTGGGTCAATTGCTCATGTTGTTGTTGTTTTTTTAACTCAATCTGTTTTTGTAAAACTATATAATTTTCAATAAAGTATAGATGAAGAGAGACAAAGTCATCTCAAAGACAAACCAGAAAATGGCATCATCGTCATCCTGTCATCATTGGCTGCCTTTTAGAGGAGTCACTGATTGATCGCTCTCATTTTCCAAGACTTGATGCAATGCACAAAAACAGGTGACAGGACAAGGGTACGATCAAGGTTCAGCAATGCTCACTCGGACACCCCCCCCCCCGTCCCCCCAACTCCCTCCTGAAGCCATTCTATCTTTATTGGTGGACCAATCAATGGCAAAGCGGTGTCTATTGTGTGTTCTGTGCTTGGGCCACGGGCCTCCTCCTGCACCCTCCCATTATAGAAATGTTTCTTCCCATCATTGCCTTTACTTATCACTTCCCCGGTGACATTGAACTTCCGATGCCCCCGCCGACGAGACACATCTCTGAACTTGCACAATCACTCTTCATCCCCCACTAACAATTTAGTAATGAAGTATTGATTTCCAGATTCCCTCTCTTATGGATGATATTAGATTTTGTTTGATAAACTGTGCCCGGGCCTCTAATCTGCACGCTCTCTTTTCCCACTGTCTGTAAAACAAAGTGCCACTGGAGGGATAATGACCGGGGAACATCGATGAACTCATTTTATCAATTTGTAACACTTGACAATGAAAAAGGGCAGGCATTTTTCAAACGGCAATGTCAAAGTTTATTGCTCTGGGTACAGTCTTATTGGAAGCCAGACATCTTGAGCGGCGTTGGGCCCTAATTTATAAGCCCCCGTGTGCCAGTTACTTTCAAAGGAAATGTTTGGGTACTGGGAGAATATTAGAGCTGCACCTGGTTCATTCCAACTGGCTCCCCAGGGGATTTGCGTGCCATGTTAGGAAATAGGAAAACAGCAGAGGGGAGCTTGCTTTCTTGCAATGCAACACGATGCTGCTTCGAGGACATAAATCAGTGTAACATGCGTGTTTGGCTTTCGTGGTTGCAGCAAACATGAACAACGCTTGCAGGGTGTGTCTCTGTGACGAGCAATACATTTTATATTCGATATTATTTATGGCACTTTACAAAAGTCCACCTCTAGCTTTGTTGTTTTAATGACCTTTTTCACCGTCTGTCATCGTAGTGAAACGGTGGATGACGGAATTGCATAGAAACATGCAAAACTGTAGAAGCATGGGCCTTTAAGAAGCAATTAGATCTTCATCAAGATAAAGGTGCGGACAGAGAAGTGTATTTTCATTGGCATCAATGGACGCAGACAGCAAAATAGATGGCGTTATTTCTGAGGTATGTATGAAGTTGGAATAATAATTTATTCTTTTTCGTTATTCTGAATGCACAGTGCTGTGGAAAAAGTATTTGCCCCCTTCCCGATTTCTGTGTTGAAGCAATTCTGCGAATAAGAGCAGGTCAAAATTCTTCCACAGCGATGTGAAAGTCCATCCATCCATCCATTTTCTGATCCGCTTTATCCTCACAAGGGTCGCGAGGCGCGCTGGAGCCTGTCCCAGGTGTCTTCAGGCAGTAGGCGGGGGACACCCTGAACCGGTTGCCAGCCAATCGCAGGGCACACAGAGACGAACAACCATCCACGCTCACATTCACACCTAGGGACAATTTAGAGTGTTCAATCAGTCTGCCACGCATGTTTTTGGAATGTGGGAGGAAACCGGAGTACCCGGAGAAAACCCACGCAGGCACATGGAGAACAAACGCCACAATGTGAATGCCTTATCACCAATTATCGCAAACGCTTGATTTCAGTTATTGCTGCCAAGGGTGGCACAACCCATTATTAGGGTCAGGTTAGGTTGTATATTTACCGTTCTGCAAGAAGTGAATTTAATTGGGCCACCACCATTTGCTCTGTCAACGAGTTCTGACAACAAAGCAGTGGCACCCGTCTCGCAGCCTCTGCCGTCGGGGAGGAGACTGGGATGTCTCTGTGGTAGAATCAGTAGGCTCAAGACCAGTTTATTCTACCAGGCCGTCAGGAGGCTCAACTCCCTCCCTGTTCTGCCCGCACTCCCCCCTCCCCCCACCCCTCTACTCCCCCTTCCTCCTGCCATGGACAGTGACCCTCCCTCAGCATCTGACATCCGATTATTGCACTTAAACAACGCACTAACTTTAACCCGCAATAATCACAAGTACCCTCGGTTGTCTGTTGATTGCTATTTATTGTTTTATTTGTTTATATTTATATATTTAAGTCTTTTTTATGCAGTTCAGTTTTGCTGCCCTTATTTTTAGCCTTGTGTGTTTTCAATGCGCTGTATGTTTGCACTGTGGTTGCGAGGAAAGAAATTTCATATGTGCTGTATGTTGTACATAGAGCAGATTTGACAATAAAGCTGACTTGACTTGAAAATGTGAAGTCATGATCATTGTTTGTGACTTATAATGGCAGTTTAAGAAAACTTGTAGTTCAAATTACATTTGCACTGGACTGCAATGAAATTTGTGTATTTATCTCCTGATTGTCTATTATGGCCTCAAATTCTAAATCATCAATAACTTTTTTAAAGTACAAGATAAATTTATACATAAAACCAAGTCAGCATTAAAGAAAAATTGCTGAATAAATGGAAACAAATGCCTCTACAATTATGAATCAAATTATATGGAAATTCATTTATTCATTTTCCGAACTGCTTCATCCTCACCAGGGTCGCAGCGGGTGCTGGAGCCTATCCCAGCTGTCTTCGGGCAGTAGGCGGGGGACACCCTGAACCGGTTGCCAGCCAATCACAGGACACAAAGAAACGAACAACCAAACTCCACGAAGGAAGGCCGAAGCTCCAATTGAACCCAATACCTCAGCACTGTGAAGTCAACGTGCTAACCACTCGACTACCGGGCCACCAAATTATATGGAAATGACCAATATAAATTATATTTGAAGGAAACGCCTGTGATGGGAAAATGACCCATGCCTTGGTGCAAAATCACCAGTTACTGATAACTCTCTGTACCCGGCGCTTAGCAGTAAAGCAACCATGCCAGGTGCCGGACCGCTACAGGGTTTGTTTACGGGTGGAGCTGGGAATCGAACCTGGAAAGCCTGCGTTGGCTGTGCGACTCTCGCTACATCCTGTTTTGCAGCTGTCCCGAGGCATATCAGGGTGCAAGAATGCTGACGCTAGCCTTCAGCTCACTGCTTTTCCTCCCGAGTGCTCATAAACTGGTCCCGTTAAACCAAGGAGCCGGAATCTCATTAGCCCCAGTCGGCTTCGGGAAAGGAATTAATCTCCGCCTTCACTCGCCGACTGTTAGTCTTTGTTATTCAATAAAGAAACACTGAAAAGTTTGTTTTCCCGCCTACTGGCACTTATATCTGCAGCAGGTAGAATGCTTCTAAAGCGGTGACTCTAAATTAAGAGTCCTCCGAGACATTACATGAAACATCAAACCTTTTTGCGCATTTGTAACTTTTCTACACATGTGCTGTTCTCGGTGTTCACTCGGCTCGTGAGCCTCGGGCGGTTTATCTGGTGCAAAGTCAAATCATTTGTTTCCCCGCATTCATCCTGATAGAATGAGGGACCCGGGGAACAACAGCCAATTTAGACGGAAAATCCCAGGTCGAATGGAAGTAATCTGATTGCTTGGCTCCCCTGAAATCTACATGTATAGTGTTTATCAAGTGGATTACTGGCAGGTAGGAAGAATAACCCAATTTCAAGTTACTTGTTTCTTGCCGTGTAGTCTTCAGTGTCACGATGAATTAGCAGACAGTCGGTATTGCTTTCTCCGGGATGGATGTGTAACTTCCTTGCTCCACTTGTAGCAGCTCATTGGCTTTTTTTTTTCCCCCTCCCCTTTTGGAGCACAGGGTGGAACAAACGATCAAATGTAAATGTTCTGCAATCAGATAATGGCTTTGAGCAAAGCATTTAAGTGGAGGATTCAAGCAGTGTGAAACATGTTTAAACTCTTCCATTCTTCACTTTTGAAGGCGGTTTTGCAGGCATATATGTGGTGGCGCTACTATCTTGGTAACGAGGCTGGTTTGCTAAGTGCTTGAAGTCAAATCAAAACTTTTCTTTCCAATAACGTGCTCTATGCGGCCCCTCTAATTTAAACGCGGTATCTTGATTATTCATGCGTTTGTGGAGTCTGAATTAAGCAGCGAAATGCCCTCCATCTCCATCTCTGGGAGCCACATTTTACCACTTGTTGTTGACTTCAAATGTCATCACGGTTGCTCGGGGCTCAGGTACGGACCAATCACGGCTCAGTTTGCGAACTGGTGAGCTGTGATTGATCGTTAACTGTCATTTTCAGTCAACAGTAAGTGGCATAATGGCCGTCCCCTGACATGGATAAAAACGAGTGGTTTGCTGCTCAATTCATACTCTACAAACGCAATGCTAATCGGAATGCTTAGACTAGTGGGAGCTCATAGCACATATTATAAAGGAAATTAGTTGATTGACTTTGCTTTAAAAATCTTTCACTGTCTCGTGCTGACATTTATGAGTAAAAATGAAACACCATTTGTGATGTTTATGATTCCGGGTCAACCATCAACAGACTGGGTCTGATGAGACAAAGATTGAAATCTTTGGCATGGACGTCAGACATCACCCACTCATCGCCTGGACAATGGCATAAGCATTTGTTTGCCCAATATTTACGGCCTCAAAGCATTTTTCACATAAATCCTTACTCTAATGATGACTCTACTCGGGCGCCGACTTTGCTTTAACAATCTTTCACTGTCTCTTGCTGACATTTATGAGTACAAATGAAACACCATTCGTGATGTTTATGATTCCGGGTCGACCAGTCAACAGACTGGGTCTGATGAGACAAAGATTGAAATCTTTGGCATGGACGTCAGACATCACCCACTCATCGCCTGGACAATGGCATAAGCATTTGTTTGCCCAATATTTACGGCCTCAAAGCATTTTTCACATAAATCCTTACTGTAATGATGACTCTACTCGGGCGCTTAATGTAGATCAGTGTTAGACTATGTGTTCCGACATACACATTTGGTTTAAGCCTTTGCTGTAGGAAATTATAGAAACAATTTGAAGCAACTTAAGCCCAGCTAGGGCTACTGTACCGCCCTGAACAAGTCCTTTATGTTGCTGAGGTAACAAATCGTACCTGCCCTCCACAATCCACGGAACATCATCAACACACAAGTCAATCGCCCTTGATCAAGAGCAACACTCCTCCCAAAGGTGGTTTATGTGTGACACACCAATGTAGGCATGAGCAATATCACCCACTGGTTCAATTACTTCTCCTCCTCGTTGTGGACAGGGAGACCTTGCTTAATGTACAAACACTGTGGCGGGACACTATTCCCTCACCTATTGAGCGACCATAAAAGAAACGGAGTGGAAACCATTTGGGGTGCGGGGAACCGTGAGAGTTTGTCTTCATGCGTCTCAGCCAATCATATTTTCTGATCAACTTCGCCCTCGTGCACAGTAAACGCAGACGTGCACAACTCTTGCTTTATGTCGTCTCATCTTGCGTTGCATCTTTACAGTGGATACATCACATTAACGCTCTGTTAGGCACCCTCGTATAGTTTGTTTACTTCGAGCTGCTCTCATATAGAGAATTCATGCTTTAGAACTTGCTGTATGAATTCTTTTAAAATCAATAGCTTATTCCAATAGCCTCTGCAATAGGCACTAGGGCTCCAATTACTTTAATTCCATTATTTTTTTCCAGTGGGGGGGTGTCAGCGAGTGAGAATGAATGTCAATCTCAATTGAATGGAAGACTTTTGCTCCCAATTATATTACCACTGCTCCAACCATTTTTTTTGAAATCCCCAAACAATCGCAATGACGAAAAAATAAGGCCACCTGGCCTAATTTTTTTTTTAAATGGCACATCATTTTTTTTTTTCAAAAGAGCATTTGGAAAAGCTTTCTCTGAGATGTTCAGATATTTCAATTGGTCATCATCATTTTAACTCTCTGGATAGAAATGTTTGTGGGAGCGTCCTAAGAAAAACTGTTAAGCGCAGCAAGTCAGGAAAAACAACAGTTGCTTCTAAAGGAGGATCCGATGTCACCTTAGGGGGAATCACATGGCTGTCATCCCAGAAATCCTGCCGCATTGACGCCCGCTTACCATCTGCTCCCCATATGAGCAAAAAGGCACCTCAATCACGCTGTCATTGAACTATCACACCAAACATGCTCTCCGCGTTTGGACGACATCTTGGTAGGATACGCAAAGGTGCTATTTGGCTGCCGCAGATAAGCAGTGAACGTTTGTGCGCAAGAATGTGAAAAGATGTAAGGTGTACATCATTGTCTCGCTCCATTCCTTCTCACTTGGCATCTAAACTGGAAGCCTTTGGACTCTTGTAAATAACCCCTCCATGCCTTTGGTTTTATCATTCCCTGACAAAATTATCCCAGGCCTCTCCAGAGTCGATGAGAAATAGCATTACTTTATGGCACGGAAAAAAGGAGGAGATAAAAAGAGCAGCCAGGGAGAGTAAAAGGGAGATGGGGCTAAAAAAGGTCCTTCAGGGAATGCGGTGTAAATGAAGTTCCAGGAATGACACAGGCGAGCAATGAGGCGTGGATGGAAAATATACGCCGCACATCATCAGATAGAGATGCCGGTGGAAATGGCTTCATTGACGTGTCAACCCTCATCCATCAATCAATCATCCGAGAGAAACAATAACGCTGCAGCGGCGGCGGGTCGGCTTTTATGGGGCTTACTCATGGGTATCGGAAACAGCACTTAAGTGTAGCTCTGATGCCGGGCAGGAAACAGAGGTGAGCTGCCGTGCTTATTCCACATGCAGGTAGATGGAGTGCACTGGTGTGAGGGGGGCCTAAGTATGTATACTGGAACACCTGACATGACACGAGAAACAAACCGAAACGCTTCATGGGATCAATTGATCAAATGTATCACAGGGAACGATTTAGAAATCAGTGTGTTGACGTGAAATCCTTTCTCTTTCTTTCATGTCATACAACAAAACATTTTTGAGTGGCTGTTACATCTGCACAGTTGTGAGGCTGTTCTCCCGCAGTTCAAATTTCCAACGAAAGCAAAAACAGTGACAGTCCGCCACTCTTGAAAACTACTTGCACAACCTCACACACGATACAACAGTTCAGTCACGCTTGATGGTGTCGCTGCATTTGTGACAGGCCTGAGTCTGATGGTGGAAGTACTGCGGCACAGGAAGAGTTGATGGATGATGACATGAGTTTTCAATCTAAACTAAAGCTAAACGTCAGAAGTTCCACTTGTTTCCAACAAGCAAAAAAAAAAAAAAAAATGTACTGTACCTGATAGTGTTGTTCGATGTTCGATTTGTATGTTTTACTGCCATAGTGATGCTAATGCAAAAGTTGTTTGAAGGGTTAGAATGGCCACAGTAGTGAAACAGGCATATACCTGTATATGAATGGACTATCAATAGCCCCCATCGCGGCTGAAGCCAGATCGTTGGCGAGACATTTTACGTTGCCAACTTTTGTCATTTTTTTTTCACTGAAAACACTGTTATCAGTTTTATGCTAGGATCCCTGTATAGAGTGATGAGGGCCTCTTAAAGAACGAACTTCACTGTTTGTATTGATCATTCAGATCATTGTCACACACAGAGGGTAGATTTACATTTCACAGCGAATTATTTCCCGATATGCTTTAATTTCATTGTTGACAGTTACGAAAACATGAGGCAGACGAATCTTTAAGTAAGCACTCAGAGGTCTACTTTATCAAAGAATACTTGAAATCTTACTGATGAAATGTGCATCTAGCGCATCTCCCAGACTTATTGGTACAACCGTATGCCATCCATGGTGGAATTTTCGCCGTCGAGATCAAGTAATGTGCATACGTCACGGACAAAATCAATGTATTCAAATTGGGCAGGTTTAGCGAGTGGCAACGTAAGATGGCTGCTCCACCTCTCCCTACGACGAGTAACTAGCATGGCCATTTCTGTTAGCTTATCAGTGATATCAAGCTAGCGGACTTATGCTCTGGTGATGATAATGGCAGTGATGCTATGGTTAAAGTACTATGAATGAATATTTATAACAAACAGCTTGAAGCAAGAACACGCTGCCTCTCATTTGAAGAACAGTTAACTGTCCGCTGGACATGTCATATTTGGGGAAAAGCAGAATAAACCTGCCAACCTGACTGTGGAAAATTGACATGTGGGAACTGCACAACGTGAACACAAGCCAAAATACTGCCAGTGCAATCACAAAATATGCACAACAAAACGAGTGTTTGAGAACAGCAGATCCGAATGCCAAGTCAATGCTTCAATCTCTGTGAGTGACCGTCAGGTCTCCCTTTACATTCTGATGTCATACAATGACTATTCGAAAGCACAAGTTTGTGTTTACCTTTTGTGGCATTATTTCCATTACGGCGATGAAGATGATGATGATGATGATGATGATAATAATTCAAAAGTCCACCGGTGTGCTAAAAGCTAACAAGCATGTCCAGCGTGTAAACTGTGTTGTGATCCCGGCGACCTTACAACAATCGTGATGCCGCAAAAAAAAAAAAAATGTTAAGACTCAAACATAAATGAGACTGTGCTTGTGTTGACTTTTGTTATGCTACAAATCCTGATAAATCAATCGTAACGAGTCTATTTGGGTGAATGGTGGTGTTGGATGAAAACATGTCAAAAAGTAGGAAAATATTCGACGACAAGAAGAGCTCCAGTAAATCGTTTTCAAATGAATACAAAGGCATGAGCGATTGTGCTGGGCTATAAGATCAGCACTCTGACAACAAAAAAATAAGCGCCCAAAAAGCTTAATGGTCCAACAGTCACTTTTGCTGTATATGAGTCTTTTGAATTCCCCAAACCGAGTCTCTTGATGGCTTCTGGGCATCATGAAACATGACACATCATCCATTATTCTGTACATGTGCCCTGCTATCTCAGCTCCCTCCATATGGCCTCTGTTGTCTCCAGACACCCAAATCCCTTTCCTGAGGCCAGGGGCTGTTTTTGTGGGAACCACTACATAGCTCCTCTTCCTCAGAGGAGCGGCGCTGGCTGACGATGATGAGTTATCACAGCCAGAGCCCAGATTCCGCCTCGATATACTGACAGAATGTGCAACAATCGACTCGACTGGCTTTTGTTGGCCCAATTGCTAATTCATGCAAGTTGACAATCTGGAGGCAACAATTAGGAGTGATGAAAGCAGCGCTTTGATGATCACAAGAGTTGAGAGGAAGAAGACAGAACACTTCCTCGGCCTTCAGATCGTGTACATACCTCGGCTGAGGCCTCACATGCGGAATGGACGAGTGGATGCTAACACGAGCATGAAACGCCATTTGTCTTTGGATTGGTGCACTCCCATATGACCAAAGAGACTTGAGAAGGAGCTGCGAAGACCTCAGGTGCTTCAAACCCAAGTGATGACATTGGATTCGCTCTGAAAACACAGCTGGCTCCAATGTGCCATTGCAGTTGATGAATTATTTTGTTTTTTTAATTTTGTTGTGTTGAGTTTCTTAAAAGTGCAGTCGTCTCTGTAATTGATGCTGTGACCTAATTACTTAGTCACTGGATGTTCCATCCACTTAAGAAAAATGCACCCTCCCTCAAATTGACACCTGTTTTTCTGTCAGGAGAAAAAGTGTAAATTATCTTTATCCATTCACACACAAAGATTAAACAGTTAACTGCTCAGCTCTTTTGAACTCAGCCGCTAACAAAAACAACAGTACCCACCAAAGCACAAAAGCACTCTCTCAGATTAATTAAATTGTGGAATCTTGCCACATGTTGTAACCGAATCCCGTGCAAAATATTAAAGATGATTTCTTCGGACGTTCCAGTTGTCCCTGACATGATCACAACATGATGTTATGTTCCAGAAAGCTGCATGCCTTGATTATTGCCAGTGCGCCGCTTTTGGTTTTTTTTTTTTTTTTTTTAATAACAGCCATTTTTATTAGTCTTCTTTTTCACTTGATATCCAGTGTGATATAGGACTAGTATTGTTCAATATTTCAAACATTTGTTTGGATAAATAAAGGCCCCCATTTCAGTCAATATAAACCCACTATTTGCATAAATACAGTAATTAAGTTTTATGATTATGATGATCGTGAAAGGAGGGCCTGTCATCTTGTTGTTATGTTGGGTCTTAAGATGGAGGTAAACATCTGCCACGGCACAATCTGTTTCCTGATGTTTCAATACGCCAGCAAATCAACTTGGGCAACATTCAGATCTTTGCCTGCTTATAGTCTCATCCATCATTCAAAAACACACACACACACACACACACACACACACACACACACACACACACACACACACACACACACACACACCTTGGCGGACCCAGAGACAGTCAGCGGACGATGTCATAAGCTATTGTCGACTTGCGACGACCGCCACGTGTTTGCGCAGTGCGGGGGAAATATGAGGGTGATGCTAAGTGAAATGCTCATTTTGCGTTCGTGATTACAGAGGCCCATGGGCAATATGCGCTAATGTGAGCTAATGCAATAGATTACACAGTGCTGGCCCAGGGGAGCAGACAGCAAACAGATGTGGTCTACTCAAAGGGAAGTGGGGCGGGGGGTTCAAAAAAAGCCCAAAGTTCAATTAAGTATTCACTGTGCTGAAGATTGTCCACTGTCATTTTTTGTTGACACGATACTCAGTCTTGATTGAATATGTCGTTTTGTCCGCAACAAGTCAATAGTCCTTTTCTGTGCTTTTAGTCTCAGTATAAATATATATTTTAGTATTTTCATAATTAAAGGAGGGCGGCACAGTACTTGACTGGTTAGCACGTCCGCTTCACAGTGCAGAGGTGCACCATTCGATTCCGGGCCCCGTCCTTCCTGTGTTGAGTTTGCATGTTCTCTCCGTGCCTGTGTGGGTTTTTCTCTGGGTATTCCGGTTTCCTCCCACATTCCAAAAACATAAGTGGCTAGTTAATGGAACACTCCAAACTGTCCCGAGGTGTAGTTGTGTGCGCTAATGGTTGTTCGTCTATGTGTGCCAGCTGCGATAGGCTCCAGCACGCCTGCGACCCTTGTGCGGATAAGAAAATGGGAGGTTAGTAGATTTCCAAATAAGCATGTTTTGCCATAATTGTTTAAAAAAAATCAGTATAAATTTACTTGGACTTCAAGAGTTTTGCTGAAACTACTTTGGTTTAGCAACAAATGTTAAAAAGAACGAATTGAACATGTTTTTTTGTTTAAATCACTGTAAAATTATGCACAGCGTAAACATTTAATCCAGTGATTCTTTCACATACCATCAGAGGGAAACCACATACTACTTGTGGCAGCGCTGTATATACAGAGTCTGGCCAACTTAAGCTCTTTCCGTCGCTTCAGACGCCGATTGGCTGTAAGCGGTGATATAATTTTCCTGGTGCCCTCTTGCAGGTCATCGTGTGGAATTCAGTGTCTTTTCTTGACTCTTTTATCATTTTTGTAACAAATACTGCAGAACTGGACACAGGTGTGGCTGTAGGATGTCACACATTAAGTGGCAGAGGTGCGAAGCTCCATACATTTCCCCGTGGCACCAAGAGAAGCAAAATATGGGCCGAGAAAATGCGTAACTAAGATGGTTGGAAACCAAAGGACAAGTCCTGTCTTTGTGATGTAAGTTTATTCTCCCTCATTCGCTTTGATACAGGTAAGAAACAATGAATAAAAATCAGTAAGGCAGGGCATAGGAGTTAGTTTATAGTTGTGACATATTTTGTTCGATTTTCCCTCAAGCACCACATAACCCGCTTGTGTGATGCTTTCCAGCAGTATTAATTTTTTTTTTTTTCCCCGTTTGTCCACCTATCAAGGCAGCAACTATTATTGCAGCCATTTCATGAAGGGCGTCTTTTGATTCTTGGAGGCTCAACGCCCATTTTTACCAGACAAAGCTGCTGTCAGGACTGGGGCATCCCGCAGTCCAGTCCTTTGAACAGATTTCCCCAAATTCATTTTGAGAAAGATTGAAAATAATGGTCTGAGCAGAGAAGGTATTTTTCTTATTTTTGGCTGGCACACCCAACTGTGTCGGTCCCTTCCGCAGAGCAGTCCATTTCTCTTATCAGCCCTAGAAAAGCGGAGTTCAATTTGATTTATTTGTAAAGTAATTATACCAGTAATTTACTTGTTTTGCGGTAAATCATAAGAAGGCTATCACTATTCGCTCTCGGTCTTCTGGGGAAAAAAAATTAAAATAAAAACACGTCATTCTTCTTCTTGTATGACGCCATCCATGGCCCTTTGTGACTCTCAAACCTGCATATTTGTTCTAACCTGGGAAAAAATTGGTAAACCAGGAGTAAGATTGCCTTCCATACCATATCTACAGCAGTTTTCATGATGAAATTCTGATTATTTAGGGCAAAGGAAAAAAACATATACAGGACACATGTACTGTGTACTGTGTGCAACGAAGCCATTTTCTTACAGATGTGAATAAAAAGTTAGTTTGGGCTACCCTCCAAAAGAATACAAGTTCCCCAGTGTTTTTGTGTCCATCGAAGAGCACTTATGAATGTCGTAAAGACAGTCTAGGTCTGCCATGACCAAGTTTCGACCGATGACAGTGACTGTAAGAGTCAAACGTTCTTCACCCCAAGACAGTAATTTTAATTCGAGTTTGCATATGGATCAATTGTAAATGTATTCTTAAAATATGCAATCAATGTAAATGTCTTGCGGCAGAGAATAAATGGGACTAAGCATATTGCACCCGTGTGAAAATGGCAGGAAAGTCATAGTTATCAAAATCTTGCTCGAGATGTGGTGGTAGCTCTGTCGGGCCACCACGTAGCCCCGCCCCTGGATTACTTCACACAGTAGGCGTCTAAAATCACTATTGAAGCCATTTAGCCTGGTCTCTAAATCGCTCAGCCTTGGTCAAATAACATTCAAATTCAAATATTTGTTCACTGGTCGTGCCGCGGGCAAACGTTTCGCCTTTTACCCCCCACAACGACTGACGTTATGGTGAAACGTCCTCCAGTCTGACAGCAATGCGCAGGCAGCGTTTGAAACCCGATGGGACAACTTCTGATGACAACTATTTCGGAGGACCCACGAAAGAGACGCCCTGTTGTAGGCAGAGACTAAAATATGGAACAATTTATTTGTATTAATGCTAAGAAAATAAAATAAATGGTTTAGACCATACTCCCGAGCGACAACGGAGTCCTAAATGGGGTTAACCTGCAGGCCCAGTAAAGTAAAACAGTACTTTGTAAATATTGCCCTCTAGTGGCAGATTTCTGAAGCCATTGTTGAGTTCAATAAAAATACAGTGTAATACAACCCTAAATGACAAGTCTGTATATGACGCAGTCACTGCACTGTATTGTTTCAAAATATCAGACAAATGATTTTAGGATTAAAGATTCAATGGGTGTCGGTTAAATGGACCTGTACTGTGGCTGTCAAAATGGTGTTCCGATTCGACAAGTTAGTCACTATGACCAATAACTAAAAGGTAACCAATAATTGACATACACCTCTTTGGCTCTCCTTTTTTATTTTAGTTAACTGTATAATACAAATCTCAAATAATATATTTTAATTACATAAATTGTCAAACAAAAAAATATAACTTAATGTTAAATCTTCGAGGTGGCACAAGTTGGTAAATCTGACTTTGCCTGAGATATTTTATTCACATTGACAAATCAATTCTGCGAGTCGTCGTTATGGCTGATTGCTCATTTGTGCGGCCCTGAGAATCCAGTCCCCCTTAACGTTAACATGCCGGGATGAACAACTTTTGTATGAAATCAAATACTTTAAAGAGTCTTTAAGACCTAGCAACCCGACTGAAAATATGCCATAGAACAACAATGTGCAGCACTAATATTAACCACCACATCTGAGGACCATTTGAAAAATAGTACCACCCAAACACCATTGGCCAACTTGACAACCAAGTAGAAAATTATGGGGCTCGACGTACCATGTAGTTCTACACCAACTCAAAATTTTCACATTGTGCGTCAAAGGTTTGACAACAGGAACACACCAGTCAGTGAGTGCTTCGGGAGAGGGGCTCCACTGACGAACATAGCAGCAACATTTTGCACAAGAAAAGGTTTACTGGATATGATTTTTATGTGCTGGAAAGACACACAAATGTTATATGGTAAACATTAGTGTGGGTCAGACTAGAATGGAAGCTTCTGGGCCAACAAATATTTGAGTGGTTTTTTTTTTTCAGCCGTGAGAAAAAAAAAAAAACCGTAAAAAAAAAAAAAAAAACCTGCAAAAAAAAAAAAAAAAACCTGCAAAAAAAAAAAAAAAAACCTGCAACAGAAACAAAACAACATCCAACAGTCTCAAAAATAAGGTAGCAGCATGTGAAAATAATTTCACATTTTCCAAAGGACCCATTTATGTCAGGCCATAGGTGAAGAAAAATTTTGCAGGTCCTTCAATGTGCTTTGACATATTACGTTGTATTATCAGAGGTCCCCGAGTGTTGCTCAGAGACGGGGGCTGGGGACTCTCTCCTGGGTAGGATGGGCAGAGTGGGTAAGTGTTGGAACAGCACACTCCTGGCCCCTGAGGAAGACATGTGCCATGTTAGATCCACAGCATGTGACCAAACAGTTGCCTACGATGCTTTCACTTAGTCTGTTTGAATCTAACACAACTGGTTTTCCCCTTGGCACGGTTCAATTGATCAGGTGTGACCACAGTACTCAAACCGATGTTGTGCGGATATTAATTAACTGTATCTTTTGAACTCTGATGAGAAAACGATCAGAACTTGATCCAACTGGCAGATACCCAATCAGTGCAATATAAAAGTAAACAACAGAGGTCACATGAACTTGTAGTGATGTATTTTATCTAGTGATAAGAAACAACAGGTGTGAAATGGCCCAAGTTTACAAATCCTCAACCGACTGAGACTACAAAAGTACAATTGTGGGTATGAAAGCACCAAAGATGATTGCCCCTAACCCCGCCCTGTAGCAGCTATCCTACGTACCTGCTCTTGGATGAGCCAGCCCCACGTGGTTTTGGTTTGCCGGGACGCCATGGTAAAGAGATGCCAGGTTGTTGGGCGTACAGGCACGCAGGAGATTCATCATGTTCCAATCCGTATCCAAACCTCCTCCAATGGCCGTACTCTTTAACGGAGCCAAGATGTCCGCAGGTGGATGCGACCCTTCGGACATACCTTGAACACCACTCCCTTGGAGACGCAGCCTGATGCGGCCGTCACCCGGCGGTGGTCCTCTGAACCCAATGTCCACGCCCCCTACAGGTAGAATTTGCTTTAACCTCTTGCTGGATGGCTCGCCAATCTGGGGCAGGCTCCCAAACTGGCTGGACAGGAGCAAGTGGGCAGCGTCAGATTGCCACTTGGCTGCACTTCTCTCAGGGAAACTCCTCTCAGCTGCTGCTACTTTGGTGAACGTGGTCGGTTGTTTAGTCTGGTACATGCCGGCCACGCTGGATTTCCTCACCTGCCCAATTAAGTGAGCAGACTCCTGGTCAGACTGTGACTCCCCGTTGTGCCTGAAACGCTTTCTCTCATGGGGACCAACATAAAGAGGTGCGTGGATCGCCTTCGGCGCATGAGGTAGGTTGGCAGGCATCATTTCATTGGGTTTTGTCGGCTGCGGTGGTGGGGACTTGGTTCGGCGGGGATGGCGCCTGTCAATCATCGGAAGCGGGGTGACGTCTTTTCCAAGGAGCGCAGGTGGGCAGCCAGTGAGGCGTCTCTGCTTGCCGTAAGTATTCTTTCTTGCACCACCACATTTGTCTTTGTGAGTCAGTCTTTTGTGCATAATCAGAACCTCCGGGTAGATGGTTTTATACGTGCAGAATGAACACACGGATGGAATTGATGCGTTTCTGGTTTGGGCGCTGGCAGGGACGGAGAGACATACTTTTAGGGACAGATTTATTGGAGCCTCGCAATTCTCATCTTTTATCTTCTCCTTTTCCACCTTCAGATGAACAGCTACAGGGGATTTTATGGTCACATTCTCAGTTGCGTTGAAAGCTCGATTAGCAATGACTTTTTCATGCTCGTCATCGTTTTGCACAGCCACTTTGTCAAGCTCGCCGCCACGGCTTTGCGATTTGTCCTGTAGTTCTCCCGTGGCCACAGGAAGCCAAAGTTTGGATCTTTTCATCGATGAATTTCCTTTCCTGTCACTCGGGGAGGGCAAGGGAATGTCGGGTTTGCTTGGGATCTCTACATAAGGTTTGTCCTTGTGACGCCGTTCCAGGTGATATTTCAGTGATGTCCTCTGGGCGGCAGCATAGTCGCAATAAACACACTTGTACGGTTTTTCACCTGATACAAAGAGAGGGTAACAAGAACCGAACAGAGCAAAATATCACCAAGATGAATTGTATGCAGAGAAAGTTCTTAAGTCAGGTGATTCAGAATGGAACTTGAACTCAAATATCCAGAGATGGAAACAGATGGCACATCGTCACGTGAAACTTGGCTAAAATCCTATGAGCACGTTTTGCTTTTTCTTTGTGCTTTTTGTGATAGCACAGAAGAAAATTGCGATGATAACAGCAGAACCAGAAATTCAAGTTATTTCCAAACAAGAAAGTGGTATGCACAACTCTGTACTGGATAATTAGTTCGATATGACTTTTGAATGTAAATTCTACCGTAATGGGAGCTTGCGCAAGTAATTTACCAAGCAAAAGTGATTAGTCATCTCTCTTTGAACTGTCACTCATTAAGGTTGGGTGACAAGTTATCGATTGATTGCTTGCTTTTATGTTTTACTCTTCTCAGCTTTTTACACTCATGACTGAAGAATGTTCATAAGTGAAATGCTGAAGTCTCTTGTAGTCCTCGCTCTCCATTTTCACATCAGTGTTCCTTACTCAATATAAAAATTTCGCTTAACATTTTTTTTTCAAGCTTCAAACAAAGTGTATGCAGGAAAAGTGGTTAAGATTGCACAACTGTCTGTGTCTTATGTGTTGTGTTGTATTATTTTGTCATTTTATGTTGACTGTTCTTTTGATGGCGGCGCGGGCACCCGCAGCGGCTCCTCTTGTTGCCTTGCTCTCTGGTTGAGAGGGAAGAAATTTCATCTGTGCTGTATGCTGCACATATAGCACATTTGACAATAAAGTTGTACTTGACTCGACTTTTGTTTTTATGTTCTATCATTAAAAGTTGTCGATTTATATTGTACACGTACTTAAAATGTTCCCCGTTCCGTTAATTATGTAATGATGGTGACATGTCCCTGGAACAGCTTATTTCCTATGAGAAAATCTTTGACATTTCCACTGTAAAAAGATGAGTGCGCTGAACATACCTGTGTGAGTTCTGAGGTGCACTGTTAGGTAATAGCTTGAGCGAAATGATTTGCCACAGAAGCTGCAGTGTTTCGATCGCTCTTTAGAGTGGTAGAAGCTGTCCTCACCTTTTAACAAGAGAACATCGGAAGAGAAATAGTCAGTGACAGTTTTCAAAGATCTTAAAGTTCCACATAGACAACACAAAAATGCCAGATGTGGGTGAGGTCCTCCTTCCTCGCTCAGCGACATGTACTGTACATGGGAGAAACACAGCAGGAGACAGGAAACAAATGGTAGCAATAATTTTACAGTTATCGTCTTTTTAAAAAAAGTTTGATAACCTTAAAGTTTGGGATGACCATATTCTTCATGCATCAATATTTACTTCTATTTAAAATCTTGCGCACAAACACATACTGGTACCTGTTTCAAAGCCTTCTTCAGCCCCATTGTCCATGTAAGCTGCTGAAGCTGTTCTGGACAAGGTTCCCTCAGCGGGCACGGTGGGGCGCTCCTCTCCACCTCCCTCGCGCTTGTGTACCCTGGAGTGAAGTACTAACTGGTGGTAGGTCTTAAAGCTTCGCTGGCATTCATTACAAGTGGTAGGCCTGTCAATCTCTTTGTTCTTCTGCATCAGGGACCTCCGCTGTGGTAGTTGCGGTTCCAGGATCGCTGCCACGGCCTGCTGCTGAGATCTGAGCTCTCTGCCGAGAACCTCTTTGATATTCTTGTCTCCTTGACTATCAGACCAGGAAGAGCTCATCTGCTCCTTATCAGAGCTGCAGTCCTCATTGTCCGTGCTGGCCATCTCTTTCATAGTAATAGGACCAACTGCAATCTTGCCCCTTGTGGCCAACTGCCAGGCCTGAAATGTGTTATAAGGATCCAGTTGGGGAATCCATTTCGATGTTCTTTCAGGCTGCAAAGATTTGCCTGTGAGACAAGGCTTGAGATTGAGACTTTGAAAAAAACTCTGTTGGGTCATAGATTCAGTCGCAGTGCCACTTGACTCAGAGTCTCCGCCTTTGTCAGGGCCCAACTCTCGATTGTGCACTTTACTATGTTCCACCAAGCTGCTGTGGTCTGGGAAGAAAAACCCACACACCATGCACATTTTGTAGGCGGTGACCACAGGCTCTGATACGGGCTCTTGGATCACACCGTTGACAGTGACAGGGCCCTCCTGGTCTTGCAGGGCCTTGCTCTTGGCTCCTGACTTACCGTGCATCTTCATGTGGTTTTTGAGGAACCAGGGCTCTCTGAACCGCCGCCCACACACATTACAGCAATAGGTGAAGTAGTCCTTGTGCTTCCTCAGATGGGTCTCCAGCTCGCTGGCGTCCTGCGACACCAGGCCACACACAATACAAGTGTGAACCTCCTCTTTGTCCAGCACCGAGCTGCTTGGTTTGGACCGGGTTCTCTGCCCCGGGATCCGAAATTCTGCTTCAATTCTAAGCACGGCCGGCTCAAAGAAAGTGGTGGGGTGTTGTGTTAGAACGTGATGCCCGACCTCCTCCTGGTGACTGAACGTCTCGTCGCAGAACATGCAAGACGGCGAATCATTCGCTCCGCACTGTGCCGCAGTCTTTGAGGGGTAGGTGGCGTGAGGAGTCATGCTTGAGCCAGATCCCGGGATGTTGGCGCTTTTGCTACTCAAACTGTCTTGGGTGAGTCCCTCCGGGCTCTCCACAAATGGCAGCAGAGCCTGAGTTGGCATTGTGGGTTAGAGCAACAGTGCAATGAAGATTATTGGGAATCTGCAAGCGTAAAGAACACAGTCTCCTAAGGCTTTGGTAAAATATACCACAAAACATTCTATGACGGTAGGTGAAAGTTGCCATCAAATTTAATGAAACAGGAAACGAAGCTTTATAGATACCAAGGTCAGACAGAACCTCTAGTTCTAGAGACTGCCTGGAAAACATGGTAAATATGAACTGAACAATTATTGGTTTTGTTTTTTATATATATATATATATATATATATACATACATACATACACACACTGTATATAGATAGATATACACTGTTTATCGATAGACGGACAGTGGGTGGAGTCTCTCTCGGAGACGGTGGGTGACATTGCCGAACAGGAAGCCCCTCTCGCGTGGGCGGAGGAAGCGCCCAACGCAGGTGAGCTGGCTTGCGGTTGCCATGGTGACCAGCAGAGGGCATATATCTAGTATACAGTGGTTTTAAACACTGGAAAAAAACATCTCGTACCACCTCATAAATACTTAGGGTAGCGCTCCAAGTACGTAATGAGCAACACTAAAATATCGAAACAAAGTGTAACATTGTGCGTCGTTGGAAAATTAACACCGAGTTTAAATGCAGGAACGACGGTTTAATTAAATTAAATGTATTGCTTGTTCTTTGTCAATATCATACATGAAATTTTAAGGGTTAATATTGTTGTACATCTGGAGCAACAGAATAAGGAAGGTCAGTTATTTGAGTTGTTGTTTCCTTTACCCTATTACACAATCCTTGATCACTTTTTTCTTTTTCTTTTTTGGCTTTCACTCGACAAATATTTCATACACAAAGCATTTAAAAAAACTAACAAACATACTTGCTTCATAAACTAATTAAAACCAACTGCATAAAAAAAAAAAAAAAATCTTCAAAATATGGCTTTCGGTTGTTTTTTTTTTTTAAAGACAGGGGTGCCCAAATCCGGTCCTCGAGAGCCCCCATCCTACCTGTTTTAAATGTCTCCCTCCTCCAACACACATGATTCTAATGCTCAGGATTGTTATCAGGCTTCTCGGAGCTTGTTGCTGATCTGATCATTTGAGACAGGTGTGTTGGAAGACAGAGACATCTAAAACAGGCTCGATAGGAACTCTCGGGACTGGACTTAGGCACCCTTCTATCAAGGTGATGATATGAAAACTGTTTGCATTTAAATACCACACCGAGCCCCCGAAATACAGATAAAAGCCAGCCTTGTATCAAAGCAGACAGTATTGATTTGCTGGGTTTCTGCATTCCATCCATCCATCCATCCATCCATTTGCTAATCCGCTTGTCTTCACAAGGGTCGCAGGCGTGCTGTAGCCTATCCCAGCTGTCTTTGGGCAGTAGGTGGGGTACAGCCTGAACTGCTTGCCAGACACTTGCAGGGCGCACACACGGATGAATGAACATCAACTCAGAGCTAGGGACAATTTCGAGTGTTCCATTAACCTGCCACACATGTTTTTGGATTGTGGGAGGAAACCGGAATACCCGGAGAAAACCCACGCAGGTACAGGGAGAACGTGCAAACTCCACACCGGAAGGCTGGAATCGAACCTTGCACTTCTGCACTGTGAGGTGGATGTGCTAACCAGTTGGCCACTATCCCAACCCGGTTTCTGCACTCATTGATCTTAATTTGATTTCAATCTGCCAGCTGCCTTGTGTGACTGGCCCAGAGATGGACTAATGTAAGCACTGTACACATTAGAATACTAAGTCGCCCACTGTTCACATTAGAATAAAATGTATGTATGTATTTATTGTCGCACGTGCATCTGTCTATTTTTCCATTTACAGGAGCCAATCGAAGATAAAGCAGCACCTAAAATGGCACTTATCATTAAGAACTAGTCTGACACCCACAGCTTCTGATATGGAATCGGTATTCTATTTTTTACACACACACACACACACACACACACACACACACACACACACACACACAAGAATGTGTACTTTTTCTACCATAGTAGAGAAAATGAATGTGAGCTACCTTTGATGACTGCTGGGGGGGAAAGATATTTCAAAGTGCCACTTACCCAAAGTAATTTTTCAATTAACGGTGACGTCACAGAATGTTGGCAAAAAGTCAGTCAATAAACGTTCACAAGCGACAAGAGTTATTAGGCATCCTCACAATTCAAACATTACAGGTATGTGTTCCGCAATAACCCCCTACCCCCCTCCCCCACCCCCTCCACACGAAAATTTGCCAAGTGGGAGCATATAATTCTTATTGTTAATGCACGTCCAAAGTGATCAACACTTTTACTGCCACGCACATTTTTGCTTTATAGACACCTTCTAAACAAGGAATCTGGCAAAAATGTCTTCATTGCTACGTTGTATTCGGCCCGAGAATAAACGTTTGTTAAGAAACGTCCTATTACCTTTCTATTATCTGTCTCTTGTGTACACTATGTTGAAATGTGTCCTGAATCAACTGCATCTCACACAGAATAGAAAGACAAACTTTTTTTTGCAGTACGTGTACTTACTTTGTGCGTGTCTGTGGTGCGTTCAGGGTCCAAACAACGACTTAACCGTCAACAAGTTGTTTTGTTTTCAGAAGGAAGAAACAATAACCGAACCACCCTCCTCTCCCGTTTCCGGTATGATAACACCGACTTCTTTGGTCTCTTTTTTAAAATCTTTGCCGTTTTTGTTGGAGTGATCTATTCAAAGTTCACTTTGATGCCGCCTATCCTGCTCGGCTCGGCTCACCTTCCGCCCCCAACAAATTATTCAATCATTTTAGTCAGCCGTTGGGAAGAAGATGAGGCGCGTGCGTGACGACGACCCCCCACCCCCCTTCTTCCTCCTCCTTTCCTAACCTAACTTCACCTCGCGCGCACGCGCGTCCTCCCTCTGAAGAAGAGTCATGTCACGTGGTTGCGACTAACAGCTGAGATGAAAGTAAAACTGCTAACTGCAACTGATTTTGGAAAATGCAGTTTATTGTGTGTTTGGGAAACGTAAACTTGTGTTACCTAGTGCTCGTTGCCATGTCGACATCAAGACATTCATCAGCTGCGAACGAGCGTCTAATCATCTGCTCAAGTACCCCCCCATCGCCTCCCCATGCAGTCAAATGTGGCGTTTTTGTAGTAATTCTAAACGAGATGTTTAAATGCCAAAGCGTGCGTTAATAACTCAATTTAAGAATGGTGTAAGCTACCTTTTGAAGCGCTGTTGCTCCTCTTCCTCTTTTTTTTAACTTCTTAAGGCACCATGTGGGGGTGGGGGAGGGGCTACCTCCAACTTTTTCACAGTTACATGAGGAGTTTTTTTTTTCTTTTGCAGAAGCAGGTTGGTTGGGTGAGTCAGCTTCCTCCTGTTTCACGACATCGAGCTTCAGTCATGACTAAAAGCAAATCGCTTGATGGAAATAGTGAATATGACCTTGTGTGGAAGGTTTGAATGAACCGCACATTCAAATGTGTTACAACTTTGTCAAGGGAATCAAATCTGTGACAATTCACCAACTGTTTTTTTTTTAATGAGATACTGTACAGTAAAGACGGAGCAATGTGGAGAGAAGCAACCCCTCCTCCACCCCTCAAAACAGCCAGACAGCAGGCATTGATAGCAGTTTAAAAGGGACATACATACAATGATACAATCAGTGAGTATATTCAGCTGAGCACACGACTCACAGCCTGAATGCCTGAAGGAAAAGACGAGCGTTATGTGCAAGCACGCCCAGTTGAGGAACAGTATCACAAAGAGCATTTGTGGTCCCAAAGTGCATAAGTGTAACTTCTCCGGTTCACCTTTTGTTAGACACCATTTTTCATCTTCACAGGATGAAAAGTGGATTCGTTGTAGTCACCCGGCAGGTCTTACGAAAATATATACAAATAAACTGCTACAATGTACAAACATCTGCAGCAAATCTGTGCTACAAGATTGAAAAATAAAAGCAATTAAAGTTTTGTATTTGTATTTTATTCATGAGTTGTTCTGTATTTTACTTTATTCGCTATTCAAAAACATGACTTTATCAAAAGAAAAAAAAGATCTCAATGTGTTACAAGGTAGAAAATTTGCAACCAAATTTGAATATATTTTCTCCAATTACATGGCATTTATTTGTTTCAATTTATTAACATTTAAATGTTTATTTAATGTGGTTCTGGAAAAACATCTCGGCAAAAGCCATTGCACAAAAACAACACTCTTTCTCGCACACTGTGCTTACGTTTACACAAAACAAATATTGTTTTAATGACCTCTACTAATTAGCATTCAGTAGTTGAAATGGAAACAGACTCACTGTTGTTTACTTTTATCTGACTGGATTGTTGTTCTCTTTGACTTTCTAACAGGTGAAAAAAAAAGATTACTTCCAGTTAAAAATCTTTAACAACAGGAACCGCAACAACAAAAGTGGAGTTATGCATGGTAATAAGAAATTGATGTATGCAAAGGGCCATGTGTTTTTTCTTCTGGCTTGTCAGGAGCAGCTGACTTCTTTGTTCTCCTCCAGTTTCATGACCCCAACCCCCCTTTCTTATAATGGCTCCTCAAAAAGTGAGTGATAGCATGAGATCTCCTTCCACACCCTCGTTGGCTCCATTGTGCTCTACATGCAACCAGCTGTTGAGAGGCCAATCACTCTCAAATCCGAATTTTCTGACTTTAGCATGTCTGACGTACGTCTTTTTTTTTTTCCTGAGAAGAATTTGACAAGCGAGGGCTACCGCAAAGTCTTTAAATATTTCCTCCGAAATCTTCAGTTGTGAACTGCTTTGTATTTGGAATGTTATTTGGAATTCAGAAGGACATCTGGATATCATCGCCTCATTTGAGCAGAGCAGTTGTGAAACAACAACAAATGACAATCTAACCTGAAGAGTTATAAACGGATATAAATCTAATTTCAACTTGGTTTGACATTGATATGATCCTGCGTACTCACAGTAAATAGAAGAAAGAATGTCAACAATCAAATAATAAATCACAAAACTGTCACACAAACCAATGGAAGGACCAAAATAAAAGTGAATAAAAACGACCTTGGCTAAGATCAAACAATATTGAGTAAGCAACTCATACATCAATGTCAGTTACAAGTATGCCGCATTTATTTGTAGAATTAATCATCTTCTTTGCTTTCTTTCTATTTGTTGCATTAAGTGACAACACATGTGATGGTACTGATGTGCTTCACATCATGTAAACGCCGCATTCATCCATCAATACAATCACCTTCTTTCAACAAGAAGGTAGCTTAGTTTGATCACTTTCCTGTATCAATTCATCCATTCATCTATTTTCTATCTCGCTTGTCCTTATTAGGGTTGCGGGTGAGCCTGATTCTATCTCAGCTGACTTGTACAGAGAGAGGTGTGGTCCAACCAGATCTGGTCACCAGCCAATCACAATATATAATGATTTGGCCCCATATATCTAAGTTACAAACTTATTTGGACTTTGCGTTATAAATTAATCAATAAACTGCATTCAGTGAGAATGTGAGAATATGACCTGCATTATTCTAATACTCCTCTACAATCCCCATGAATTTGTTATAAGAGTATGTTGAAAAGTGTATAATGCTTTGTTATAATATTATATTCAGGACCATTTCTCGACTTTCAAAAAGGGTTTCGTCGCTATCAACTTCGGATGCCTTTTGTTGTCACATTCAAAGAGCATCACCATAACAATGCCACACAAACTTCAGCCTGCAGGCGCTGCTGCCTTGTGCCTGGTCTGCAGAAGATTTCAGTCGCAAATTTGTAAGCAGCTCTTCTCATTTTTCCCTTGAAGCATCTTTACACCAGTAGGTGGGTTTATTAGCTGTGAGCGGTGTTGTGATGCACATTGAGGATGACAGGAGGCCTCCACCCAGTTCTGGCTACCCAATGAGCCTCATGTCCTGGGATGAACCTCAGTAGTATGGTGGTCCATGTAGTTGCTCTAATTCATAGCATGATTAATTCCATACACACAACTGTTCCACAGCTCTACTCAAATGTCAAAGTTTGTTGAAATTGTGCATGTGGAGACTTGTTTGCCAGTGATTCAGGGACAGCAGTTTACCGGGGCTAGGTGGTGCTATTGCTCCATCAGAAATCTGTTTAGCCCTAGTTAAGGTCCTCCAGCATTTGATATGATTCTCAAAAATCTATTTCTAAATTAATTTCTCAGGCCCCATATGTCTCGGTTAAGGCTCCCTTTAGCCCCGGGAGGGGGAAAAAATCCAGGAGCTGTGCTTGTAGTGAATGCAAAAACATGGAGGAAAAACTTGGATAAAGGCAACAAATCTGTTTGAGCATATAGCCCGGCTTTTTTGACACCTGAGGATGAAGGAATTTATTAAAAAAAAATAATAATAATACTGTAATAATAATAATGCTTTTCGCAGTGAGGTCTTTGGCTCAGTTTGGTGTGCATGTTTGCACCATAAGTGAGAGAGGACAGAACTCACAATTGTGCTGAATGTCTTGTAAGTACATGAACACCTGAAAATAAAGTTGACTTATTCGACTGAAGCTCCCTCCCACTTATTTCGTCATAAAGTTGGGCGCGTATCAAACTACTCAGGCGATGTCATCACTTTCTTTCTGTCATTACTGCTGCATTTGAAAATGATCCACCTATTACGGAGAGTAACGCAAGAGGAGTCTCCTTGATAACAAAGGAGCAGCGTAAATTATGGCTGCATGGGCCATGACTCATCACTTAATGGCCGCTGAACGCCTGTCGCTCGCAGGGTGCCATCTAAAACATATCCTTCCAATGACTGCACACCAGGCTGTTAATTACAGGGTTGGCATCATAAATGTTTGGAGAGGAATAGAGGCTTTTAACTAAAGTATAAAATTGTATAGAGCCTTGTTTCATCTATTTTTCTTGCATCGCATGTGAACAAGATTATCGTGATCATCCTTTTGTGACAAACTAGAGTGTAGACCAGACCTGGGCATAGTACGGGCTGGGAGCCGCATCCTGTCCTCCCTCGGTCTTTGACTGCCCCTCACAGAGACCATAAAGTGTGGTGTCTGGGGTGTTGCCAACTAAGCGATGGTTTTGCTATACTTAGTGACTTTTACGACCCCCTCTAGAAACTATTTTTCCCGCAAAAAAGAGACTAGCAAAAATGACAACAGTGGTCCTATTGTTAGCATCGCAACATTCTTATTTCCTGCACGATGGAGGCCAGAGAGCCAAGAGGATTTGGCCTGTTGATACTGTACGGAACTTTACAGTTTCATCGACCGCAAGTTTTGGGCGTATCATATTATGTATAATCGTATAATGTTGACGACACTATTCCTAAACGATTCTTGTTTGGTCAATGAAAAGATTATCTCAAGTGATAGGTTGTGTTTTTCTGCTCGGAAAACAGTCATGGGGGGTGGCTAATGTAAATACTAAACCTGTTTGATTATTTCCGATTGCAATTCCTTATGTGTGTGGTCACCAAGCTGGGCTGAGCCACATACACCATGATTTTGACATGAAACATAACAGGCTAGTTATGTTTATGTATATTTATGCTATTTCGGAAGTTAGAAAGTTCCCTGAAGCTTGCACTGCTGCCAGTATCAACTAAGTGTGCGGAGCCGGTCTCGATTGGGTTTTGGTATTTTTGCAGATGCACTCACTCGGCTTGCCACAGTTGCGTGATTGTGGGCATGAAGACAGCCTGCTTCATTTGCCACCTGAGTGGCTCCTTTCATTCCCTTAAAAATCAATGCATGAGAGGCGCAGACTTTGAAGAAACAAAAGAAGAAACGGAGGAAAAAATCACTGGAGTCCATACCACAGGTCAAAGTACACAAAGTAGTAGTAGTTTATGTTTGATGCATCCTGTTGTCATATTTATGAATGAAATATGATGACCACCACACATGTCCACGGACTGCAGAATCTGTCTGCCTGTGCTGCGATCAAATTCAGCAGACTACATGCGCCAACAATACTTAGGTGTGGTTGTAGCAGGCATAAAGTTTAGTTTACCAAATTATCAGGTGCGTCGGCCGAGCACGTGTCAGAGGAAACGCCCTCAGTAGGCCAGAACGCCTGCCATGGTGCAGAGCGATCTGCTAAATTCCCAAATAGACGAAATGAGGCTGGCACTGGCAAGAAAATCAGGATGTGCCAGTTTTTACGCTTAAGCACATCTGCACCATTAATGAATCAGTATTCTAGTAAGTCAGCTAAAGAAAATACCTGCTTGGGAGAGTTCATGATGTTTTCTTGTAGCTGTCAGTCAGTGATCCAAATGAATCCATCAATGACGATGAATTTACAGTTAATGATAGATTGGTCACCCTTTCCCATCAGTTCACCAAATATGTACACATAATGGTCGCGTCATGTTCTGAACATCGTCCAACCCCACTGACTCATTGTGGGATGTATTAAGAAGCGGCAGCTCTGCCTTAGATTATAACATTTCACAATGCGCAAGAAACGACAAACCTCTTTTATTGTCCTCTGGAAGTTACACATAAACACATTAATAGAAGCAGACAAAATCACAATGTTAATTAATTGCACAAGGAAATGCCACAGGACAGCCACCACTAGACAGTTCACAAAGAGGCAACATCATATTGATATGGTGTCAGTTGCAATTTATGCCACATACTTGCACAACATTGACGATAATTTTATGTTCATTCCCACTTGAATTTATTATTTTCTTAGCTTGCAATTATATCCAGACATAGTAACGATTGTGGTTTATCTCAAGGCTTCAACAGATATCAAATATCTGTGAACAGCTCACATAAACATAACATCATCTTTAAGTGCGGGCTATTTTGTCAAGCGCATACAAGTTTAGGTTTGACTCAATAAGAAAAGAGAAAGGTTTCTGTTTGCCACCCAGCAACAAAAGTGTGCTCATGGATCCTGTAAAAGATGTTTATTAGTACTGTAGTCCAAATAAAGCTAATTTCATTTCATGTCTAGTACTTAATTTGAGCAAAAGGTGACTTCCTCCACATTGCCACTAAGCAGACCATCTCAAAACTCCACAACCTTCAACTACCTGTGCTCTCTGCTCATTTTCAATGTGATTTTTTTCCCCAATTGTACTGACGTTGAAACGGACAAAAACAAGCAATTATTAATATGATGGTTCCGCGAAATGTTGCCGTGAGCCACAGAGAAAAATAAAGATAGATGGGGAGTCTATACAGAAGAACTGGAGTATGGATTCTGTTTTCATTTGGCCGCTGGAGCAACGGTGACTGGCTCGGTCTGGACCCCGGCATCTGTCGAGTGACGTTTCTGCCCCTAAAGACAGGAATATTAGAACATGGATCAGACTTCTCTTGATGTTTGTAGCGTTTCCTTAAAAAGTGACATCGCCAACTACGGGCTAAGCATGACTGACATCCATATTACAATGTTTTTGTTTGTTGCAGGTTTTTGCGAATTGGGATCATTTTGACAATGTTGTCATTTGTACACACTGGCACAGTGTGGATTGCCAGCACACAATGAGTCAAATGTTCACTAATTCACTAACTCACTCATCCTTGGGTCTCTCGCACACATCCGAAATTTAGCCTGGGACAAAACAAATCTGCTATCGTGTGTATCACTGAAACCATCTACATGCATACATAATGCAAACGTCAGTCTGAGAATGAAAAAAAAAACCCCAATACTGCCTTCTGCAATCTCTAAACATTTACTTAATCGGGGGCGGGCAAATGGGTGTATGGAGTCAAAAAGACGCCAAATGCACTCTGAAATTCTGACACAATTTTAGTTCTTCACATTTTGCAAAATATCCAAAAGAGGGTAAAATAGATTTCCCCTCAGAGATGACTGAAATTGATTGAGAAAAACAGATTACAAGCTGGTATAATGTGACGACCATGAACAAAGGTGGATTTGCAGGTTTAAATTTGGGGCATCTAACTCAGGTTTGATATTTGCTTGTGATCCAGCATTCACATACATGCAATTCAAATCTGATATCCAATGGTCTCAGATTACATGTGATGTGCAGTCCAAACTGTACAGGTTTCTTTTATTATTTATTTATTTTTTACAATGACAGTCAGTCTAAATAAATTCCAAGATGAACATTGTAATAATACAATATATATCAAAGTAAATGCAAACTACTGTCTAATAAAATCATCATGTTCATGTAAACTGGCAGGTTGCACACAAACAAATCTACTCTGGCAAAAACAACCCCGTCCATGGCCACACAAAAGTTGATTTACCTGGTGAGGTGCTGCTGCCATCTAGTGGAGAAAATGCAACAGCATATTGCAACGTGTTTGGTACGGCCTTTGAAATGAGCTCCCCAGAGAGCTGTAACTAATTAATGTTGGTCTGGGACCTGTAACTATTTTTAATTTATTTATTTTAATTTATTATTATTATTATTATTATTATTATTACCAGATGTTTCAAGAAGAGCTGGATGGAGTTCCTTTTCTCTGACTTCCGGGCCGCATTGGCGGCACTGTCGCTACCTTTGGGGGCCACTGAGGCCGCTTTGTCGTCTACGACCACCTCGCATGACTTCGCTACCGCTTTGGGCTCCTCTTTGGTCTTCACCGGAGGTGTGTCTGCTGCTTTCACAGGAGCAGGGCTCGTCTTCTTGGGATCACCGGCCTGAAAGCAGTGAGTGAAGAATACC
This sequence comes from Hippocampus comes, assembly GCF_001891065.2. Taxonomy (NCBI): domain Eukaryota; kingdom Metazoa; phylum Chordata; class Actinopteri; order Syngnathiformes; family Syngnathidae; genus Hippocampus; species Hippocampus comes. Next base: position 604,721 of record NW_017804828.1, read on the forward strand.
GTGAGAAAGGTGCGTAGTAAGTTAGCTTGTTCGGTACTTCAACTAATCTGTCAACATGATTTCGATGTGCTTGTTGTGGCTCCTCTCACAATGTATGATCAGACTCCAAAAGTTCTCATTGTTCACTAAGACACTGTTTCCCAACCAACCAAAAGTGGATACACATTTACCTTAAGTCATCAAGTTGAAGAGCATTTCATTGTGATGTCTGTCACTAATAATAGATACACGAGCAAAGACGCCTGGTTTGGAGTAAATAAGCATTCTTTGGTGTGGAGTGAGTTAAAACTGAGTTGTCAAAAAAAATAAAACAAAAAAAAAACGTCAGGGCAGACGATCGTGAAAGTTCACCCTGTTCATTTTTTCCACTTGCAAATCCCTTGCATTGTTATCACCAAAGTCAGCCAGCCAAGCCACGGAATCAGTGATTGTGACGTGAAACGGAAGGATAGCCAATAAGGACGTGACTTGAAACTCCTGACAATGCAGGACTTCACAAATGATGTGAGAAGTGCTTGAATAGTGTGTATCACAAATTGTTCACCTCAATAAAAATAGCAAGCACTTTGCATAAATGACATATGACAGGTGAGTCCAAGGTGTGCCCCATTTCACCTTCAGTTCCGACAGTCTGCAACTTCAACAGGATCAGTAACAGAGAAAATGAACAGTAGGTTCTTACTTTAGGCTTGAAGAAGGAGAAGAATGATGACTTTGATGGGTGTTTCTTCTCTTCCTGAATCGGCTGTGGGGGTTCGACCTTGGCAGTGGCCTCCAGAGTCCCAGCTTTCGAAGGATCCACCTTCTTTTGTGAAAGACAAAGAAGAATCATAAACATCACCAGCTACTTTATGAGGATGATGACAAGGACATCTAAGAGTGAAAGATGATGGTGAGAGGAAAAGTTTCAGACCAGAACCAAATCTCAGCAAGAATAGAAAAAAAAGCACACACTGATTCGTCTCTACTGAACATTGTCTTGATAAAACACTGTGAGTAGAATTGTGTAGAACTCATGCATTATTCATAAAGAAATGAAAGACAGTGTCAGCCCATAATTTTAACAAAAAGTGAAACTAATTCCCGGACCTTCAAATCGATCTGCATCAAACTGGATGCGATTGGCCTCGGCCCGTGCCTCACGACTCCACAAAGTTTTATGCTAACCAGTAAAACCATTTTAGCCAACAAACCAGTAAACAAGCTGTTGAAGTAATGATCAGAGTTGACACCTGCAAGTCAAAAGGATGCAAAGATAGATAAAAGGGCATGATTATTAACTGAGGCAAGATGGAGAAAAGAACCAAATCCCAGCAAGAATTTAAATGTCAATGTGTTTAAATTTGATTAAGTATAACATCATTAAGTATAATATAGTATACACAACATTACCTCATTTTCTACCTCCGGCTGTGGTGTCTGTAACGTCTGCGGAAAGGGATATGTTTTTATTTCCCCACCGATGATGCAACTGAGTAACTAACTAACTAACTAACATGCAGTTATGGAATAGCTAGCAAGGTTTTTATGTAACTTTAATTGAACCCGTCTGACCCCACTGTATCTCTGACCTAATCCACACACCTAACTAACATGCACTGTAAACAAACTGATTTTAGCCACGGCAGCAACATTACTTAGGATGATTTACCGGAATGAATTTCTCAAAAATACCACACATTTAAGTATGAACAGAAAAATAAAGAAATCAGCTAAAAATCAAAAGTGAGTAATTATTCACAAGTACACACAAAATGACCCCAAAAAAATGTCACATTGTGTAGCCGTTTACTGGAACCTCTGGGTTGTGAGAGAAGATATTATGACTATGAAAATACTGTGAGTGAACACTAATCAGGGCAGCCAATGCTGAAGCTCTGCCTTGCTGTTGTCTTTTCCATCGTGATGTTTCCATGATAATGATTATTTCTACACAATGGCGGTTTGAGCTTGCGGTTTACAGTTTTGTGCAATTTAAGAAGTTTCTCCCGCGAAAAAACATATAAAAGACTTTTGGGTTCAGAATTTCATGTGTATTGAACGTGTCTACTGCTGCCAAAGAAAGGAAAGACTTTTGTTTACATTTTTTTTGCGACTTTACCTTCTGCTCTACAACCGTCTGTGTTGCATCTTCGGGTGTCTGCTGAGGTTCTTCAGCCTCATTCGCAAATACAAATGAAAACATTTTTTTTTTTAAATACAAATGAAGGAGGATTACTTCTCGTAAATGACAGTGAATATATTTATTTACTTTCAGTGAATTACCTTAACCTCTACAGCTGCTTGTGGCATATCCGCTGGAGTTTCCTGCAGGGTAAATTAAGTTTTTTTTTGTTTTGTTTGTCTTGTTTTTTTTTTCCAATGAATGTTCAGTATGCAGTTGAAGCTTCTCATGAAAAGCTTCAAATAGATTCGGACACTTCCTTGGTGCAGCTGGACAAGTTTACCTGTGTTTCTACAATTGGATATACTTCAGCTTCTACTGCTTGCGGTTGAGTCTCCTTGTTAGTCTGCAGCATATTGAAACACGTCTTATTGAGAGTTAAGCATCATCATGACTCATGGCAAACCTCATTAGTCTGCGATCTCTGCATGCAACGCATGTTTTGCCAGTGTGACATGTAATGAAACATAAAGAAATCGATACCAAAAGAACAGAACATAAATAACATTATCATCAATTGAACATTGGTAACATCTCACAATATCGCACAATAACTACCGTACTTCTTTTTCAGCCAAAGATCAAAATAAACTCAAAGGGTATCATTAAAGATACATTTTCTTGAAACGAATGCAAATACACATTTTGAGATGTATTCCACCAAACATACAGAGGATTTCAAAAGTCTACACACCCCTGTTCACATGCCATGCTTTTGTGATCCAAAAACTGAGGCCGAGATAAAATATACATGAAGTGTTGCCCACGTCCAAGTAAAATCAACCATCACATAGTTCAAAAGATGCTCGCAGGGTATGCCGAGCATCTGACTTTCAGCATGTCCTGAACAGTGCGCTTAAATGGTAAGTGGATCTCTTTCTACCCTTGGGTCCTAGTGGCATACGTCAACAAGCTGATAACTGTACCTCAAACTCACCAACAATTTAGTAACTTACGACAGGTATATTGCACATGTGGTGTTGTGTTTATTTACCTTTGAACGAAAGAATGTGCTCAAAACATCTTTGGCTGACTTCCCTTTGGGGGATTCTGCGCTCTTTGCCACAGATTTTGGGTTTTCTTTGGAGGTGGTAGGTTTAGTGGATTTGCCACTTAGCTCCACTTTGACTTCCAGTTTTGGAAGCTCTGGAGGAGGAGGTGGTGGGATCAACATTCCCTTGGAGGCTGCGGAAGGATCAGATACTTGTACAACCTTGGGAGAGAAACACCGAGTTAGAATGCTAGCCTGCAAAAATGGGGAAAACATGCTCTCTCTATGCCGATTTCCTGAATGTGAGGCAGACGTACCAACCATCATACTATCATGCTGCAATACAGTAGCCATTGCAAAGTAATACACTGTGCATTTAACAGTACTAAAAACCAAGACTATTTGAATATTTATCAAAAGTATGACAAAGGAGTTTTTTACAGGCGGTCGACCGAACACAAACACAGAAAGTAACCAAATGGCTTTAGAAGGAAACAGACAATGTGCTCACAGTGGTGGCTGGCGCTGGCTGTTTCTCCCTCTGCCGCTGTTTGGCAACAGAAGAGGCAGCATTTTAGAGTAGATCAGCGAAAAATGCCAGTAGTCATAAAACATCCCATTTAGGAGCAATTAAAAAGAAGGCTTGTCTGACTGAACCAAAGTCTGAACGAGTCGCTGAATTGGATAAACTGTGTCAGTCAGTACAACTTAGCCATCTTACTATGAAAAGCGACTATTCCCTTTTTTAAACTGTGAACCAATGAAATGTCGTACTTGTTTATTTGGGCATTGGCAATAGATTGGCAGTACTTGAATTAAACGTCATTTATTGTGGCGATAACATTTTCTCTTTCTTTACTTTTGATACCGTGTCATTTTAATGTGATCACAATTATTGGAAGCTGATTATTTTGTGGTGTAATTTTTTTGCTCCACAAAGTCACTGTCTGATGAAAACTGCATCTATCCTCATTTATAGCAAAATATTTGGGAAAAGACGACAGTCTAACTCTCTCGTTTTGGATCACTTAAGACCCAGAAATGATCTTTTCACGGCCATCGCTGTACGACTGGACTACACTTGTATATATTATGTTCAATGATTTGGAATGTCGAAGCAGACTTGTTTAGAATGTCGATGTTTGTACAAGGAGATATTTGTAAAGATAAGAATGGCTTCTTATGGCAAATGGATTCTGAAGTAGCCATCCAAGTTCCTCTCAACTCAAAACCCATCTTAGCATCAACGCATTGCTTTGATGTTGAACATTGAAATCAGCATAATTCATAGTTTAAGGGCTACTTGAGGCGTCAGATATTGACCTGCATTCACCAATCAGACTGTGATCACTGGAACTAAAGTATCTTTACTGCCTCGTTAAGCATTGGCTCAAAACATTCAATACTCCCGGTTGCCTGCCCTTGGTTCATTAAAACAAAGTTATGGTGGCCTAGAGAGTTGTTGCCCGTCTCCAATATCATCTATGTGGAGAGGAGGTGCGGTCTGAAGAGTGCATTTATAGGACAGTTCTGCCAAATAAAATAAAATATATTTCCAAGTTTTCATTGGTTGATATGGCCTGGAAAATAAGGAGGGAGGGGGCAGGGCAGGACCTTCCCTTTTGTCAAACTTTGTATGTAAACACAATCCTTATTGTCCGGTGACATTTAAAATGTTGAACAATTTACTGCAAAATAAAATAAAATAGAAAGATAGAATGAGCTATCAACATACATGGCAATTTTCCGCGCATCCGCGGAAATCCGCCGTTTTATTTCTTAAATTGATCATTTTTGTGAATCGTCTAAATCCGTTGAGAAAATTTTAGGGGCGGTCAGGTACCTTATCGTCGAGTTTTCACGAGCTCTCCCGAACAGTCTCTCCGTTTTCCGTTTGTAAACAGCCCTGCGATTGGACGTGTATGAAAGCTTCAACTAATCAGATCACTGAAGGCATTATTTGTTCCGGAAGTCTTAGCTCGATTATAAACGGCCCAGCGATTGGTTAACGACAAGCGATTGGACCAATCAAATTGCATGTAACATATTGTTTTACCTGATTCATGGCGGCCTGTTCGTCTCGCAAATTCATTGTTCTGGGATCGTTTTGAGCGGAATTATGAAAATTTTGACGAAAGATCAGGAGTCTTTAATCCTAGAAATTGACTCAAATGTCAAGAATAAATTCCGATTGGACTGGCTTGACAGAAAAGTCACTGTAAAGGTTAAAATTGGTTCCAAGTTCGACGAAGTTACAGAAGCTCTTGGACAATAAGCTTTGACGTAGCAGGCAAAGCTTATTGTGTGTATTGTAGTGACTTAATTAACTATGGCTCACGTGGATGCGTTGCACTGACAGATCATGCAACAAAAGTGAAAAAACAT
>NW_017804828.1:610311-648304 GCF_001891065.2 Hippocampus comes
TTTTATTTGGTATGCATTTGTAGCAACAGCATGATAACATTTATTTGTTTTTATTTGCGTTTTATATTCATATTGATAATTCACGTTTTGTCTTGGATAATAAAGCACGGTTATGCATAATAAATTGTATGCATAATAAATATTCACTATCACTGTATGAGGTAAGAATCAACAGCTTTTTATCACATTTACACAACACTTTATGAATACAAGTCATGAACAAATCTTAAATATGGCAGGGGATGTGTTTACTTTTTTTGTTTTGATTTTTAGCAGCAAATTTGGAGTTACATATTGGTGCTCACCAGGAATGCATAGGCAAAATTGCACAAATTTTCACTTGAAAGAATAGTGGCGATCTTGGGATTTTTTTCTGTTCAATTTTCAAACTGTGTAAATTTAATACACTTCATCTTCAGCATGTTTAGTGCCACTTTTGTAAGTAACCACGCCCCCGTCCAGGCCACGCCCCCGTCCAGGCCACGCCCCTTCCGCTTTTTTCATCACTCGCCATTGCCATGTATGTATCAAAGAACATGGCTCGCCTGGTCCGTATATCTTCAACTTTTATATTTGTATATGCGCCCACTACAAGCTGTGTCGTTCTTTTCTTATGTGGAGTTGCACTGGTGAGGCAAGGCGACATTCATAAAAAAATTGCGGCTTGGAAGCACATACCACAAGGTAAAAGTTTTCGATAAAATTGATAAAGCGCTGCTTTTGCATTGGATAAATGGGGACTATGTCTTTGGCAATGTCCGGCACGATTGACTGCATGATTTCCTTTCTCTGGCCTCACAAGTAACAATTGTGGTCGGACAAGATTTTAGCAACCCTGACGAGTTCCTCTCTGTTTGCACCCATGTTATTAGTACAGCAGTGCAAGTCAGCAAAGACATGTTTGAACTACTGATGCTGTTATTAAAAAAACAACAACAAAAAAAACCCCAATAATGAGCAATGTACTCAAACTAATCGATGAATCCCCCGTCCATCTATAAACATTCAAAAAAGCAAAACGATGAGGAAGCAGACTGAGCATAGTCATCCTGAGACATTAGGTAAAGACATTTCTGGCATCGTGCAAATCCTTACATCTCCAAAAGCATCATTTTTTTTTAGGAAACCCAAGAAAACAGCATGTTTGTTGAGCCAAAACATTGTACTGTCAAAGAGAACAAGCCATTTTCAACACTTAAGATTGGTTGATCAATTTGAAAAAAATAACAGACCCACTTGATCCCGTCGGCGAGACTACAGTTTCATCAACAACCAATTGGACGATGTCCTTTTGGATGAATTGTGGTCATCTACTGTGTGACCATTTGATTTTACTATCATTGTGTCATGGTCACCTGATCCTTTGGGACTTCAGGAGTTTCCTTTTTGGATGTCTTAGTGGGTGTCATCTGCCGAGCAATGGAAGGGACAGTCACCGTTAAATTCTGCCATGAAAACAAAAACACAAAATAGAATAATAGGATGCCCAAACATTACATTATTAAACCTTGCAGCCCTATTATTATTATTATTATTAGAACTGCTAAGGTTGAGCATAAGGCACATGAGGAAGTAGGCCGTTCATGAAAGTAAGAATAGGGCTTTCAAATAAAATAAGTGTTCACTGCTGTCCAAGGCCGTGTGTACACACTGCATCGCTGTCAGAGTGGCGGCCATTGTGCTCTGGAGATGGCGTAGGCCTGCCCTCGCTCTATCTTTACCAATGTGAACTTCCAGCCACACAGGCCTCCCTTGTGAGCTCACACGATGGCTCCAACAATGGGCCGCCACATTCCACCGCATGTTCCAAGCCTTGATTAGCATGGCACGAGGGAACTGTAACTCTTTAAAATGCCACACGTTCCCAACGACGGCATGATGAAGAGGAAACACAATGGCTGCCCGTTGTGCGGCAGGGCATAATTTGTTACAGATAGCTTTGCTGGTACAGTACTGACAAGGTCATCATTATGATTTATAAATAACATTAGCAGCAGGACTGCTTTTAAAAAAAAAGCAATTATGTGGTTGAGATAAGTGAAGAAGTGCAAATTGAACTCTTTTTATGAAAACATTCAATTACTTTGGCCTGGTGATTGAAAAGAAACAACCAAATTATCACAAGCTTACCAAATGATCCAAGTTTTCATGTTTACATTTCAAGTGTGTTACTCACTAAATTTTTGAAGAAGTTCATAACTGGACTCTCTTCTGGGTTAGTCTCCTCTTCTGCAGGTGGATAGTTAGCGTCGTCAGTTTGTTCTGGAGTCCCGCTCTCTGCTTCCGTCAGTGCCTCTGGCTTTTGGTTAGCTGTCTCCTAAGCACCATCACACAGAGTTAGCCTTTTGAGGGTAATGCAGTATCACAGCAGTGCAGCAGCATCTTAATCACAGCATTGAGATGGGAGCACAATTCCAACCATGCCTCTGCCTACTCCGCACATTGTAAACAATAACCCTTTTATGAAGGCGCATCTCCCACACCCCCCTCACTCATTGATATTCAAGTATGTTGGATGGCAATGTCTCAAGAATCGTTAGAAAATCCAAATACCTTGCTGTGTCCCAATGATGAGGGTCTTTGAAGTAGTTACCCTTGATTTTAATTTATTAATGTATTTATATTATATTTTAGTTCAGTACCATGAAGTAACAAATACTTATGAAATATATATCCTATGCTGAACATCGGTTGCTTGTTGCCGCGGTAAAATGTTAAACATACATATGTAAGAGATGGAGGATTCTGGTGACCTCCACCAAGCTAATTGCTGACTAGCTTTGAGGCTAATTTTAGGCAAAGCCAATGATGTTTTAGTTAACACAAGCCAAGTCAAGCAGTCATTCTGGGTCACTGAGTGAAACAGTGTCTTTATTTCTGCTGATCTTTGCACACATTTAGGTTGTCAGAGATATTTGAATTGGGTAGGGATCAGGTTTTTTTTGTCTTGTTTTTTTTAAACGACAGCCACTTTGTCATTGGGTTGATTCTTTTCCACTGCCTTTTTACACTCCTCTCAGCACATCGAAGGAAATTGGCAATTTTATATGAGTTAATACAGTATTAGGGCAGCTATGGTAATGCAGAAGAAATGTGCAAAAAAAAAAAAATAAAAAAATGGAACCCCCCACCGAAAAATAAGCAAAGAAACAAACAAAAAAAAGAAAACCCGAACATGAACTAACAAACAAATTTAGAAGGTCTACCAGTCTTTTCATTTCTGGACTAGCTTACCTTCCCAATCTGGACCTCCAACATTATGGACAAATACTATTGATATCTAATGTCCTTATGTGTTTATTTATTTACATATAGAAGTCAATGAGTTTCCTTGGAATGGCAGGCTCTTCAGTATTAGTGATGTGAATGGCAATTGCTTTTGATTGTGATTAATAAATACCATCAGTTTATTAAAATGACTCTTTTGAAAGATTCATTTAAAGAATTATTCAGTGCTTTGTCATTCAGTTCATGATTTACTCCGAAGGTTCATGTTCACTTTTGTACCATGCCCTCTATAGAGAGACGATCATTCGCCTGAGATGTAGCTTTACTTTGAGTGGAATATCAGGGGCTAAAATTACTGCACGGTGAACCAAAGTCATCTTTCTTCAATGTTGCAGATTTTACCCAATATTATAAACTAAAAAAAAAAAACAAGGCAGGAAGAATTTCAGACAAACAGCTTTGATCAGTTAGCAAAATGCACTCTCTCTCTCTCTCTCTCTCTCTCTCTCTCTCTCTCTCTCTCTCTCTCTCTCTCTCTCTGTCTCTGTCTCTGTCTCTCTCTCTCTCTCTCTCTCTCTCTGTCTCTCCCCATCAGCTAGCGCTCATCTGCCACGCTGTGGTGGGGCCTGCGTAACCCTCTGCCACTCATCAGTAGCGGTCGCCGTCCACTCCAGTGTTGGTTTCTTTCCAGGTTCATTCATGGCATTGACATGAACGTCTGTGTGCCTCTTCAGGCTCGACTAACAGACCTCTCCTTAATTGGAGATCATTGTCTTGGTGGTGGGCTCCAGGCTTCTTTGCCGTCTCCATTGCGTTCATTTATAGCCTCCTATCGGGGAATTCTCTGCATCTCACCATGGTGGACGCCATTCCGTCTCTGTGGTTGACTGTTACATAAACACCTGCTCCCACATTTCACACTGACCACCCTCTTAATGTTTAACATTATCAGTGTCTTTGAGAGTCTTTAAAGTGCAATGTAAGTTTGATGTATTATTAGTATTATTACCATTAAACAATTGAAATCATCACAGTTATAATAAATCTGATGTGTTTGTCAAAACTAAAGACAACTGACGGTATTGAATTAATCTGGCATTTGTTTGTGAGCAATTTCGGAATCCCAATGACCCCAGTGTACTTTTTCAATTTTTATAGTGGTGTTTTGACCATCGGAGGAAGCGGACCACAGAGAACACTTTCAATTACGGGAAGAAATCTGCACAGAAAGGCCATGGGCGAGATTCAAACTTGAGATTCACCACTGTAATTCACATGAAGAAATATCCAACTAAGAATCGTCAAGCCTGCAAAGCTACATTTTTTATTTTATTGTCAACATTATGACATTGCAAGGTGAATTATATATGTAAAAATACAGGTGCCTAGACATAATCAAAATGCAGTTACATTCCCGTCCGTGTAATGTCCATGCACCCATCCATCCATTTTCAACACTGCTTGTCCTGAACAGGGTTACGGGGGGTGCTGGAGCCTATCCCAGCTGACTTGGGGCAGAAGGCAGACTACACCCTGAGCTGATCTGTACTGTACATTTGAAAGCACAAGATAAAAAAAAAATGTAAAGAGGCAAACAAAATTGATGTTGTATTTCACTGCTACTCTTCTTCTGAAGCTACTTGGATGACAACTATGATGTTGTGACCTGATGAAGATATGTCAAAACCTTCAAGTCTGTAGGGTGATTCTTCAACAACAGATGCACATGAAGACTCCAGCCTCCCAAGTAAAGCTTCCATGTGCTCTTGGTCTTCCAACTTTTGGTTCGACCACCCTTCCGTAGGGCTAATTTCTGTTGTGTCCACACTTGATTCAGCCTCTGAGTTCATCTCTGGTGCTTCATCCTCTGAGGCCCTAAGGCAAGATTCAGCTTCAACAGCATCCGGTGAAATAATTTCCCCAACGATGGTCTTGATGACAGTCTTAAAGCATGTCGAAGATGCTACACAAGCATCATGTTTGTCAAATTTTTTATCTGCTTCCTCTATGAATCCACTTGTCTTGAGGATTGTGGGTTGATGCTCAGGAAGAGAAGTGATTTCCTGTGAGGGATCACCAGAAGAGAGAGGAGCTTCCATATCAATCAAGGACAGAGACTCTTGAGCATCAGGTTTGCGAGTTTCCTCAGTTTGGACAACACTGTTCTCTTCTACTTGTTCCTCATGGACTGAGCTACATGAATCCAGATCCTCTTCTGTTAATGGTTCTAGTTGTAAATCACATCTTTCTCTATGTCTGATTTGACAAACGTCAAGGTTCTCAAACATCCCTTCAACAAAATGCATGATTACGGTCAACCCCTGATCATTGGGAGGACTGTCATTTTCCTCTTTGGGTACATCCGAGATTGCAGGGTTTTCCGAAGATGTTTCCTCAAAATGGCTCTCATCTTTAGCAGAGATGATCATCTCCTTTACAGTTGGGTCGGCGTTTTCAAGGATTTTATTGAGTGTTCCAAAACATTCGTCTTCTGACGAAGAACCTTCAGATATTATTTGTGCTTCACATGTCATTGTTTCATGAACATTCCACAGGGCCACTCCATTTTCATTAAAGTCCTCAAAGTCATTCTCATTTTGAGCATCCTTTGCAATTGGCTTGCAGATTGGAGGTGTTTGATCAAGTGGTGGGGGGCATTTGGCTTCTGCCACAGCTTCTAAAGATGCCTCATCAGATGATTGGTGGATATGTGTATTTTCTCTTTTAATGACAATGTCAGTTTCCATCTGTGTAGATTTCTCAGCGTAATTTGGAGCAGGGGTAACATTCTCAACCTTAGTTGTCTCAGAAATTTCAGTGGGCGGTTGAGAACAGAAACCAGCTTCCCCAAATGTGTTGGTGACATTACAGTCAGAAGAAAATTCTTTGACAAATGTATCTTCATGAATGTTCTCAAGTTCTACTTCAGTTTCCTTCTGTGTAAATTCCTCAAAGTGCATGTCATCTTGAGTCGGGATGATGGTCTCCTCCACAGCTTGTTTTGGGACAGCAGGGATTTTGATGAGTAGTTCCGAGCGGTATGCCACAGCTTGCACAGATGCCTCTGTGACTTCACATTGAGATGATGATCCTTGAATGGGTACGTCTTCATCCAGACTTCCTAGGACTGCCTTGGTTTCCTTCTGTGTAGATTCTCCAGAGGTGAGCTTGTTGTTAGTGCCGATAATGGTCTCCACAAAGGTTGACTCTGAATTAGGAGGTACTGTTTCTTGGTGTGCAAAGGAGGACACAAATCTAACTGCAGGGTTGGCTTGTAGTTCCAGGTGGCTATCACTGGCCAGTCCCAGAGCCGTGGCGATTCCGTAGTCAGGGTTCTGAGATGGAGGAGCAACTGTTTCCTCTTGTATCTCCTTTTCTGTCCTGTTTCCATCTGCAGGAATATCTGATTCTGTATTTGTAACAGGTGTCACGTCAATGTGTTTATCTGTGCAAACTTCTGTGTCCCATAAACATTGATCAAAGTGATATTCAGGAACTTCATCAATGGTTGATAGTTCTTTGTGCCAAGCAGTGGACCCTTCTGAAGAGTCCTCAAGCACAACATAACCGTGATCGATATTGATACCTTTTTCACAGACTGGCTCTGTTCTCTCCAGAATTAAATGTTCTTCCTCCTCTGAGATTGTTTCCATCATTGTGATTAGCGGTTCAACATTGACTGATGGTATGTCATTTCTTCCCTTGTTATCATGGATGATGACCTCTGCCTCAGCAGCCTCACTCAGAAGTCTTTCATCTGTTGAGCCTCCTTCGCCTTCCTGAAGCTGAGGCACGTTGACCTCTTCAGGTATTTCAGTGGTGGATTCTACTGGCTTACATTGTACTGGGATTTCTGGATCAATTTCATGAGAGTCATTTAGACTCCCTTTTTCAGGATTTTGGATTTCACATTCACCGATCACCTCCATCCTCTCAGCCCTGAACACATCCTCATAAATGACATTGACAGTGGTTTCCTTAACGGTGATCCCTGCTGCCTGGTTGTCGGGCGATTCTTCTTGTATGCTCTCTTCAAACGCCTCCTCTGCAATTACAATATCAGATTCACTTGGTTCTTTGGTTCGATCTGTTCTCTCCATCTCTCCCACCGGGACCTTGGTAGGCGATGTTCTCTTTGCATCATCTCCTGTTTGTGTTGAAATATTTGCTTCAATTTCTCTGTCTGTCTGAGTGGACGATTCGACTTGGTGATGTAGGTAATCTTCTTCTTTGGGTGCAGATGTGGTGTCTGCATCTTCTCTGCTTGAACTGGATTCCTTTATCATGAAAATGAAGATTGACATTTAGATTTACACTTTGGTGTTTGACTCTGGGATAGACAATAACCATGTGTGTGAGCAGGATGTAGACTGTATATTGCCGCATACATTGCAACCTCAGAAGAGAAGGTGCAACAGACTAACATAAAATGTCTGTACCCTGCTTGAAAAAAAAAAACACGAACAGCATTGGCCAGCATGATGTTATTGTGTTTTCGTGCTGGTCTTACCAGCAGCAAAACAAAACAGCCTAGATTCAAACAACCAAACCTTCAGTCACTGGGCAACCCGCTCTACCAAGTGAGTCTAGAGCGGGTTGCCCAGTGACTGAAGGTTCGGATTGGTCTATGGCTGTTTATTTTATTTTTTATTTTTTTGCAGGGTAGTTGATGTCAGAGGCAGATTATTGAAGACATACTAGAGCTGATGCTTAAATTAACTTTATCTATATCCATCCATCCTTTTTCCATCCATCCATTTGTTCTCATTAGATCAAGGATGAATTGGAGCTTGTACCAGCATAGCAGCAGTAATTTGGTCATGAGGTAGGGTACACCTTGGTCGTCAGTAAATCACAAGGTACATTTACACAAATATCCATTCACACCTGTGGAAATTTACAGGTATTCAACAAGCCTAGCATAGCATGCATGTTTTTGTAATGTAGGATAAAAAAAGCTGGGGCTTGATGATTTTAAAAGTACTGGGGCTTAATCGTTTCAGGAAAAGATTGAATTGTGCTTTTTCTGACCGGTAATGTGATTCAGATTCAATTCACATTCTTCTATCAGGCTTCAGTGAGATTCTCCCTATTTCTTGTAACATTTATAAACCGATAGACAGAAAATTACATCCAACCATCAAAACATTAAAATCTTTTACTCTCATAAAATACAGACTCTAGAGAGGTTGTGTGATTCTCTGGCATTATACAGAGTGAGTTAGTTTAGGGCCTGGCCTTCGAGAGCAGCCACAAAAGCAAGAAAATCTGGGAGGATGGGTGACAGAGGGACGTTGACGTGATGCTTTTTCAACCAGCTTGGAGCTGATTTGTTAGTGTGACCTGCCCACCAATAGCATTCTGTTTCTGATTGGTGAGCTTGGGGGGGATATAAGAGCGCATTTAAAAAAAAAAACAGCTTTGAAAACCATGAAATTGCGTTGTCTGAGAACACTGTTTCAGTTGCAAATCGATAAACCGTTCAGACCTGCGGTGTCTCCACAGAAAATCCTACCCACAAAGAAAACATGCAAACCTACAGAGGAAGGTCGGAGCTGAGATTAAAACTCCAAATCTCACAACTGTAAAGAAAGACACTTGTCCTCTGCGTCTCTTTTTCTACATGCTATATTAAGATTACCGGTAATCAATTCTAAAGATACTCAAATCACAGCTATTTTTGTCACAAATCTTGCCTGTATTCCCCCTCTCTCATGCAAGCGACTGTAACATCTGAAGTGTAGTACTTAAGCATTAGCACACACACAATCTGAAACTCATTTTGGGCTGCTATTTCTGTTCTGTTGTTTTGCTGAAAAGAAGTTACAGTGTTGTTCATGATGAAAACTCAACAGGTAAAATGTTGGTGGCAGTACTTACCATAAATGTATGTAAATTTAAGACAACAATGTGGCAGCACGGTGGTGACTGACTGATTAGCACGTCCGCCTCACAGTACAGAGGTCATGGGTTTGATTCCGGGCCCCGGCCTTCCTGTGTTGAGTTTGCATGTTCTCTCCGTGCCTGTGTGGGTTTTCTCTGGGTACTCTGGTTTCCTCCCACATTCCAAAAACATGGATGGTAGGTTAATTGGACACTCTAAATTGTCCCGAGGTGTGATTGTGAGTGTGAATGTTTTTTTTGTCTCTGTGTTCCCTGCGATCGGCTGGTAACAAGTTCAGGGTGTACCCCGCCTACTGCCCGAAGACAGCTGGGTAGCCTCCAGCCCCCCCACGGCCCTTGTGAAGATAAGCGGATCGGAAAATGGATGAATGGATGGATGGACAAGACAACAATGGTTGTCCACAGAATTACTTTTTAAATTTCCTTTGCTAGGAGACTAATTAAAGAGTGTTTTATTTATACACAAAATAATTCACTAACTTATTAGAACCTTTGCCTAAACTCACAAGAAACCTGACTACATGACCCAAAACCTGAGCCCAAACCTTTCCCTCAGAACTGTTTTCTCATTGCAGTTAAAAACAAACCCGAAACCCTGGCCGTAACCCTGCCCCCAAAATTATCCCAACAGAATGCAGCACAACCGTCTCCATAAACGTGGCTCCCTACCCTAACCCTCACGTGGAAAATACTCACCAGCTGTGTGTCAGTGGCAGGAAGACTTGCATCTCTCACAATATTCTGATGGGTCTCTTCTTCCACGACATTCTCTGCCTCAATCGGTGCCTCTCGTTCTGCTTTCTTTTTGAAGATTTTGTCAAAAAGTTGCACTCTTTCTTCATGTTTGTCAGCCTCTTCTGTCTCAGGGGTGGTGGCCGGCTTTTCGGGTATGACTTCAACTTGCTGACTGTCCGAGTGGATCACCACATAGTCAGATTCTGTGGCGGAATTTAATGCTGCAGCCTTGCCATTTTGTTGGTTTTGGTTCAAAGTTTTGGCTAAAAAGAAAAAAAGAAAGTCAAATGAAACCATCCAAATCACGGATCAACAGCTGTGATGCATCCATCTATCCATTAAGACTCTTACGGCCTAGTTTGTTCGGATCACAGGCAACAGATGCTACTTCAATCTGACAGATTGCATGCACTGTAGCTGGGTGCAATGTGATCTACTGAGATTGTGGCACAACTTTCAACAGGTGTAAAAGTAGTTTTACACAGAATTTAGTTCTGTATTGCTTTTTAAGTAACCTCGGTAATATGGCATGCCTCTGTCTTATGACTGAATAATTCTTGTTTCTGGCATTTTAATAAAGTGGAACAGATCAGTTATTCATTTGTCTTTGACACTCCTAACGTTGTGTTTTTGTAAACATTCAAGATGATTTCTTTCATTAACCCAACAGACCTTTTGGTAAACAACAAAGAAAATATAGCACTGGGATGAATTTACCTAAGGTTTGCCCTTGCGAAAACAGTGACGATCATGATTTCTCTCACAAACAGATGTAGCTGCTGATCGACTAAACGGGCGTACCCAGGATATGTGTCTGCCTAACAGACAATATTGACACACCGTTCATTTTGCACCTTTTGCGAGGAGTATACACAAATATGCTAGCCCACCCAACGTGATTTATCAAACCTTTAAGGAACTGCAGTGGCTGATATTTTAAAATGGTGCCAGCATAGCGCTGGCAAAATGAGATGCTGGAGGGAGAACTGTTTTGCTTGTGTAAACATTTTTGGAATGCCAGACACAAAAATTGTTCTGTCATATCGTCGATTGAGCAATGGAATAGTGAAGCTTCTGAATGAGTTCGAGTCACAAGAAGAGTCATGCCATGTCAAACTCCTTTCAACTCTGCATTTCCTTCCACCTGAGTCTGTTGATTTCAGCACACTGTGACCATCGGTGCTGGTCTTTTCCATAGCAGATTTTCTGGTATGCTCTCCCAATTTTAAATGCATCATTAATACAGGATTGGCAGATACATTAAAGTCACACGCACTCTGAGCGACTCAAAAAGAACAAATCCTGGTTTTAAACTAGTTGCTGGCTTCAACCAAATTATCAGTGATAGTTTTCCTTTTTGTAACTGAGTAACACAGTGTGTCTGCTTGGCTCTGTTATTAACACTTCCAATTGCATTACTTCAAACTTCATTTTGCGTTTGCTCAGTTCTTCCCAAACACAAAGTCCTTTTTGAATTATGGCATTCTCCACTACTTTTATATATGTTGTCAATGACTGAACACACAATTTAATACCCTCTATTTAGGATTTCAGTAAAACATCACAATCTTATCAACAACTTGACCACCAATAGCGCATGCAATCTTTTAAGGGTGAATGCACAAATTATCATTTGCTTTTTGGGGAATTTTAGTAAATCAGACCCATTGTGTTTTTGTTCTTCTCTAAATGTTATGAATTAAACTGGTCTGATTTTACTTCAAAGTGAACTGTCACAGCATCTTCTTTTTTTTTGCAGATTATTACAGCAATCATAGCATAACAACTACAGTACTGTATCTATCCTTTGAAAGGATCAATGTGGATAATTCTCCATGAAGTAAACATGGGCTGGTCAACCCAAGAACACGAGATTAGCTAGATCACCACTGTGTCAACATCATCTCACAGGATGATTCTCTCTGCAGGGACAGTAACTGCACCATGACAGGTTAAATAGTCTATTTTACAGACTACGCCTATAGTTCACAATAGAGGGTACAAGAAACAGTCACTGTTTACCCAGCATTTAAAAGTCCAAAGGACCTACTCATTCTGGACTTTGAAGGCTGATTTGTTTACGACTGAAAGACAGATCATGTGTTTTGACGTTTGGAAAAGAACGGGAAAAAAAGACAAATCTGATTATGTGCGATCTAACTCAGCAACTACAGTTTTCAACGTTACAATTACAAATGCAATAGAATAGCTAAAGCTAAACACCATTGACAAACTGTAATCCCAGCAGGGGTTTGGCATTTAAGATGGTTTAAAAATGACATGAGTGCAACTCAGCATACACTACACGTTCATTGTTTTGGTTTTTTAAAATATTGTCAATAAGAACCGTCGGATCTTATTTTTATACTTAATGATATTACATCTAATAAGGATAAAACCCGTAATACAGTTTGACCCTGGAATAAATGTTCAATTATTATTTTTTTTAATGCTCTTGGAAACATAAGTTTACAAATACCAACAAAACAGTGATACGGACCTCTGAGGTCCAACTGCAATCTTAAAATCAAAAACTCACCATCAATGTCCAATCCATTGGTTGTGATGTTTGCTGCCAGGCCATTCAGTCCTCCATTTTTATCACACTGACTGATCTGTGAACAAATAGTACAGAAACAGTGAAAAGCTAAAAAAAATGGCAACACAACAATTTTCTCAAAGTGAAATACCAAGAAGGATACGTTCCCTAAGAAGTGCTCCAATACATGATGATGGTAATATGCAAAGAAATAAAATGATCATTCTTCATCCAGTATCTGTCATGCTTATCTTTACTTTTAAATAGTTTACAAGGTGAATTGCTACATTCCTGCCATGTTACCTTGCTTGGACCT
The DNA here is from genome assembly GCF_001891065.2 of Hippocampus comes. Classification (NCBI taxonomy): domain Eukaryota; kingdom Metazoa; phylum Chordata; class Actinopteri; order Syngnathiformes; family Syngnathidae; genus Hippocampus; species Hippocampus comes. The sequence goes on from NW_017804828.1 coordinate 623,034, forward strand.
TTGTTCTTGGAATGCTCATTCCCCATACTTAAGACCAAAAGATGCAGGTTGACTAGAGCCAAGGGAAAATAGTAGATAAGTAACTTTAGTATTTGCTCATACAGTGTGTAACATGAATCAACTGTCTTACCAAAGCTGCCCTTCAGGTCAAAGTAAATGAGATCCACCTCTGGAAGACAACAAGTAGAGTGACGCCCTGTCAAAAGGGGTGGACTCGCCGCTCCGGCCTAACTGTGCTTACGACTATTGTTGACAGGCCATTATATATCTTGTAAATGGGTGGGCCTATTTTCAAGTAATCAATCAGCTTGCCTCTCTGAGAAAGGCCCAAAAGACGGGCACATGATTAGTTCAAGCTGATTTCTGTGTGAGCCCTCTTCAGTCTCCAGTAATGAAACCAATAGTATGTGTATTGAGGATATTTATATGGGACGCCACATCACCAAGTATGATCAGCATGTCTCCTCCATATTATTACATTCACCAAATGTAAAAGAGAGGTCGGTGATTTCAATATTGGAGGACATTTTGGGTTGCAAGGAACGGGGTTCCAAATAAATGCTCAGGTTAAAATTTTTGCTCACGAGTACATGCTAAGTGGGTTAGCTGATTTGCTAACTGGTCAAGAATAAAGCTTAGCTTAGTTTTAAAAATAATCAAAACTTTTATTTTAAGGAGTATTTTTTCTGATAATATGTGTAAATGAAGTACAGTAACACACACCATTATGGTTGAAAACATTATACAAAGATGAAACATAATGTCGATCAGGGAAAGGGAACAAAGAACAGCACACTTCCAAACCAAAAAAAATGCCTGGCAACCAGTTCAAGGTGTCCCCCGCCTACTGCCCGAAGACGGCTGGGATAGGCTGCAGCCCCCCCCCCCCCCCCCGCCCCCCTGGGGGGAAAAAGGGCGCCAGTTGTCTCGAACGTACTTTTAACGCCGCCGTCATTTGCGCTCTCCAGCAGTTTTATTACTCATTTTGCGAGCTCTGGAATTTTGTTTTTACCGTAATCGGTCGACCCTTGTGAGGATAAAGCGGTTCAGAAAATGGATGGATGGGTGCTATTTTCGTTTGGTTTTATGAACAGTTAAGCATTTGACTCAGTTTCTTTTTTAAATGTAAAATTCCAGTTTCATTTAATCAAAACTGACATGTGGCTTAAAATATCTAACGTGATGTTATTCCATTTCAAAGCAAAGATGTTTGTGGATTGCCAAGTGCAAGTAATGGCTCTTTTTGATCAGAGCTCATCAAAAAAGACAGAGAGCTCTGTGATGAGATCATCTGCCACATTGTCCTGTTAAAGACTGCACAATGCTTTCCTGCGGGGCGCGCGGACATCAATACATCAATAGTGCAAACCTTTCAGCCATCAAAGACGTCAGCTCATCAACTGATTTCCTCCTTTTATCAGTCTTTGTTTTTTTTTTAGCAGTGGAAATTGTGAAAATTTTGTGATTGAGGGGGCAAAAGTTCTTCAACGTTTGTTTTGATTGTCTCAGAAGCAAACATCCACATTCGTCATTTACAGTGGAAGAAAAACAAACATGTTTTTCTTTCTTTTTTTTTTTTTATGGACCCAAAATGCGCTGTATTGATGCTTGCTGTTGGAATGCTTGAGCACAATGCACCAATTGTGGCATGTGGCGTGCACATGAAGGTGGGAGTTGGATTCCCCCCGTCTGGATTGTGTGCTCTTTGTATAAGAACTTACGGCAAACGACACATACCAATTACCACAACCCTAACCCAGGATTTTTTTTGCTTTTTCTTTGGATTCTTTTATTATGCCTCTGCAAAAATGTACTATTGATGAAAAGTGTGATGATATTGTAACCATAGAGTTAGAAGCAAAACTTGCTATGAAACATGAAAGTGTCTCCCTGCTCATTACAGTCAAAGCGATACAATTAATTAAATCTGTTGCACACATAAATAGATTTTACTAAGCAGATGTTTTTGTAAAGAACAAGTCTATCAGGCTTTCACAGTCACTAGTTTTACTTAATTTTAATTTTATTGTACAGTGGGATATTTTCCGGGGTGAAGGGGTGGGGGGGTTAACTTCCATACTAAGAATGCTGCTGGACTGACGCAGCCAAGCGTCATGCAAAGGAATGTGCTTGACGTTCGGGGTTCGACTGTATCTTCCCTTGATCACATGCACATATTCGAGACAGGATTAATGCTGCTCTTGCTTGACAAATGTCCGGTAAATATTTGAGCTTGGGTGCAGTCCTTGTTTGCTGGAAGAATATTGACAGTGCACTCATTTAGTAACACCTGTCAGCACCATGTATGAACAGTGTCACATTTAAATTTCACAAAAATATAAACAATTTAAAAAACCATTAAAGCACACCTTAAATAGAGCACATTAGTTACTGGAAAGTTGTTAATGTTTGTATTCAAATAGTGGAGTCTCTGTGAGTGTCCACCCATCATGTGCGAAACGCCATCCATCCCTTCTCCGTCCCGCTTTAACTCACTCAGGTCATGAGTGTGCTGGAGCCTTTCTCAGCTCATTTTGGGTGAGAAGCAGGGTACACACTGAACTGGTTCCCAGCTAGTTGCAGAACACAGTGGAATAAACAACCATTCACATCTACGGACAAGTTTACAGTCCTCAATTAACCAGCAAAACGGCATGATTTTGTTGGAGGAAACCTGATAAAACTCATCGAGGTGCAGGGAGAACATGCAAATTCCACACAAGAAGGCCGGAGCCCAGATTTGAACCAACAACCTCTGAACAGGGAGGTTCATCAGTTAGCTATCGTGCTGCCAGTTGGGAAGTTAAACAACCAAATAAATCTTTCGTTGTCTTCCCACCTGACTAGAGAAAAAAAAGGGGGGTGGGGGGGGTTGTAATCCGAACTAAAGCTTGGCTTGCCATTAGCTCAGACGTTGTTTATGAGGCAGGATGCGGAGATGATTCCAAGATAGTGATCAAGACAGTATGCTGCATAAATTCGTCCGTAATTATTGATCCTTGAGATTTGATGGGATCATGCCACAGAAATGTTATTAAGGCAACTTAAAAGTGTTTTAAACTGTGAGGAAAATGCTCTATATGTCTCCTTTTAAATTCATGCCATGAAGAACATTTCATGAGGTTGTTACTGCTACAGCCCACGTCTGTGTTAGTATAAATAATAATGGTAATAATAAAAATATATTAATAGGATATAATAGTAATAATAAAAAAAAACAAAAATAAAAAAGCTGTGGTCCACCGAGGCGCGTGGGGGCGCTGTTTGCTCGACTCTGAGACTCGTTTTCACACAGTATCGACGAGGAAATGAAGATGGCTGCAACCATAAAGGCAACTGGCGTAAGTTGATTTTCAATTATTATTCTTTGTCTTAAACATTTGCTACACTTGTTTAACGGATGTGTATTTTGTGTATGAAACTGCCGGTGGTACAAGAGCGAGCTTCCGTTGTTTTTAAATCGCGGTCATACGTTCCTGTCAATCGAAGCAGCATGTGCTAACCTACAGCTAGCTACTTACCTCTCCAGACATAACTGCGACATTATTCAGCGGTTTGATATTTTTATAAAGCCTCATTACTATTGATTACTCTGGTGGTAGAGGTGTGGCTCAAACTAACTGTCCTTGAAAAAATAAACAGGATGACAACGACGTACGTCGTTAAGATTCACATTGTATAGCAGTTGCTGTCTTCAGTCTGACTTCATTTTGTATTCGGGTGGGTTGATTGTCATTTAGATATCTGTAATTTTCTGGATCTTTCAGAAAATATGGTAATACCATGCTCATGTCGCTAAAATTCACGAATGACAACACCTCTGGAAAGGCCCCGCAAAAACATGCCCATCGAATAAAATGAGGTGCGGTGTTTTTTCTGGGTTTTGAGGTGCTGTGTTGTAGACCCATAAATATATCTTTACACATAATTAAAATAGTTAAGGCCTCCAAGCAGGTGTTTACTAATGAAAGAATCCCAGTTCATTTGGCCGATTCAATAATACTGTGTGTCTTCTTTCTCACTGCAGGGTGTCGAAGATGTCAATGTCACTTTTGAGGACCAGCAGAAGATCAACAAGTTTGCCAGGAGCACGAATCGAATGACAGAGTTAAAAAAAGAAATTGAGTCAAAGAAGGTGAGCAGCCGGAGAATAAGCATGATGCTTTTGTTTATAGCCGTCTTATTTTTGCAAGGTTTTGTCCACTGTCCGCTTGTAAGGTTTACAGTCGTACACATGTAGACCATCTCACATTTTCCGTCCCTTATGATCAAAATCAGCAAAGGCATATATATTTATATCATGTCATGTATATTCTGTCAGTCCGGATACCCTGTGTCACATATAGCCCGCTCCAGTTAAATGCAATATGCTTCAAGAATGCTGGTCAAAATTCATGTATGTATATTTGGAGTTTGAAAATAAAATCCTCCAGGAATTAATATATAGACAGTACCTAAAGTCTTGTGCGACTTTAGCGGTTTAGTTTCTCTGAAAATTCAATTGAATTTCAAGTTGTATGACCTCATGAGTAAATTAGAGGCTCCACTGTATTTCAGGGGAAAAACTACTTTGTTTTTCTTCATGCAATTTGAAGAAAGTTCTCATGACGTTTTCCTCTGTAGTCTGTTACATGAACAATTTCATGTATGGGAAATGTTTTTCCCTGAAACCATCAACCAGCACACATTTTGCTGTTGTTTCATGCTGTTGTCATCGACAGCAGCACATTGTGATCATATGGTGACTTCCTCTGTGATTCGTACCACTAATGTTCTCTCCTGCCTTGCAGAAGTCACTGCAGAACTTGCAGGACGCCAGCGACGACCTAATGATGTTTGACGACGACTCGTTGTTGATCCCTTACCAGATCGGTGACGTCTTCATTAGTCACACGCAGGAAGAGACGCAAGAGATGCTGGAGGATGCCAAGGTAGGTTCACCGTACAGCTACAATCAACAGACAATTAATGCATAGCCACTTCATGGAGCACATGAAGAAAATTCCAAAGATAGGATTTAGCTGTAATTGCTTATGTTTAGTTTTATGTTTTTGTTTTTAATTCCGATTTTGGCTTGTGTGGTAGCTGAACCGCAGTCGCTCCTGTAAAAGTGTCGAATTATCAGCTCCCTGATGGTGAATAACCAAAACATCTGACTAGCATTGTAGTAATTTACAGAGGAAATCATGCAAAGGCGATGTACCGGTAATTCTAAACCGGTTTTAAGTTATCGCGAAAAGTAATCATGAAACACCGGAATAACTGATTGTAATGGTGAAATTGTCACACATGTCTTGTTGGGACTGCGTTTGTTATAACGGACAATAACCAAATATGAACAGCAAATTGATATGTGTCAAGAAAAAAAAAAGTAAACACAGCCCCACACAATGCAGTTTGAAAACCGGAAATGAATTCATGCATTTACATTTTCGCCTACACCATGCGACATCAGTCTAAACAGACAGGCGGGAGATGGAATAACAACAGTCATGTCGGACGATGGGGAGGAAAATAAGCAGTGGAACTGTGTAAAAAAACGAAAGGTCGTGTGGCTTTTTCTTGGAACAGGTGTTTAAACCCCACCGTTGGTAATTCTAAGTGTTTTATTCTCTGAGCAGGAAGCGTTGAATCAGGAGGTCAAAGGGCTTGACGAGAGGGTGTCGGCCATCCAGCAGCTGTTGTCCGATCTGAAAGTGCAGCTCTACGCCAAGTTCGGTAACAACATCAACTTGGAGGCGGATGAAAGCTGAGCTGGGACTTTTTCTGCAAACCCAGTATGGACTTTGACAGAACATTTGACACACAAGTAGGAGGTCTAGTTGGACCTGCCCCGTGATGTTACCGCCAAGAACCACAAGGACAATGATCAACAATGGGAAGAAAGAAAGCAGTGAATTAATAAATGCCTTCCAAGTGTAATATTCAGTCTCTCTTTTTTTGGCTTACCATATTTTTGGTAAACCATTGAACTTGAATGGTTTCGTAGTCCAAATCTTGGCTCACATCTTCCTGTGTGGGTTTTGCCGTTTCTCCTCATGCTTGTGAGTGTTTACTCCGGGTACTCTGGCTTCCTTCCACATTCCAAAAACATGCATCTTGCATTCATTTCAGAGTCATAGGTGAGAATGTGAAGTGTTATCTAAATGTGCTTTGCGACAGACTGGTGACTAGTCCAGGATTTACCTCACGTCTTGCGTAAAGTTGCCTGGGTTTGGCTCCAGTTCACTCTTGATCTTAACGAGGACGAGCGCTGTATAAAATGGGTGGTAATGCACAGTGGTGAGGATTGTTTGTGTGTCACAAGGACAAACCAAATCACAACTATAGCACAGGATATGCATCAATTGAAGCCGACATCATTGGTAGTTGTGGATCACACTTCAAACTTCAAACACTTAAAAGGCAAATTCTTGTACCCTTATGTACGGTAACTGTAATGCACATAAATTGATGCTAAACGGAAGCAAATTGCAATTTTTTTTTCGAAAGCAATCTGAGGTTGATCATCTTTTCTAAACCGATAGGTCATTAATATACCGATAATTATGCTAGGATGGTTTTGGCTGTGTGTGGTCCCTGAACTTTTAACGAATTTCACAGCTTTGTCTTGGTGGTACGAGTTGGGCTATTTTAGTGCCATTCTTTTTAAAGTAACTGTACTTACAGAAACCCACCACAGTGGGTCGCTGTCCTTCCAGCAGTGAAACCAAACAGGTGCCGGTGGTCAGCGAGATGTAATGTCACGAGGTTTCGCTGCATCAAAACACGTGATCAGTGAACCTTGAAGAAAAAAACAAAAGACAACTGCGAGATGAAGGTGGAGGTTCGTCCACGTGGTCTTCATCTACTTCTGGTCTCCAATTTTGGCTCATCTACGTGATCTCTTCTGTAGTCCTACAGTGAAGAAACAATTGTGTTTGCCCTTTGCTTCTGCACGATCGTCCAAATGTCAGAAGAGTCAAACAAATCCGTGGAGGCAACTGCTGTTCATTCTTCATTCTGCACTGGGCCTTTTATTCGTAAAAAGTTGGCATCACTTCTCGAAGTACATGTTTAGCATTAACACCAAGGACTGTTTGTTCCCACTCCTTAGCCTGATAGTTTTGTGATTGTTTGTTTTAGAATATTTGATATATTCATTCATTCATTCATTCATTTTTCCGAACCGCTTTATCCTCACTCGGGTTGCGGAGGGTGCTGGAGCATATCCCAGCTGTCTTCGGGCAGTAGGCGGGGGACACCCTGAACCGGTTGCCAGCCAATCGCAGGGCACACAGAAACGAACAACCATTCGCGCTCACACTCACACCTAGGGACAATTTGGAGTGTTCAGTCAGCCTGCCATGCATGTGTTTGGAATGTGGGTGGAAACTGGAGGACCCGGAGAAAACCCACGCAAGCACGGGGAGAACATGCAAACTCCACACAGGAAGGCCGGAGCTGGAATTAAACCCGGTACCTCTGCACTGTGAATTCGACGTGCTAACTCGACTACCGGGCCGCCCTGTTTGATATATAAAATAGTCAAATAAATTCTCTGCGCTTTGAGATATGTCGATTAAATGTAGTAGGCTACTAAACGTACTTGAAAGTGAAAACTTTACTCAGGGTGAAGTAGAAATTGAACTGACAACTTCTATTCAAAGTTGAATTTAAGTGAAATGTATTTTTTAATTTTTAGTAATCATATATTTTTGTTTTGCTCGTGAATGAGACTTTAATCAAGGATAGCCGCTGATTCTGTTGTGGCACACTCGCTGGACTTGTGTGCGGGTAGCGTAGGATCGGTTTCCACTCAGTGACGGTGTGCATGTGGGTGTGAATTGTCATTTGTCTCTATGTGTCCTGCGACTGATTGGCGACCAGTTCGTCAGGGTGTAGTCTACGCCCGAAGCCAGCTGGTAAAGGTGCCAGCAAATCCCAGCGACCCTATTCAGGATCAGCGGTGTTGAAAATGGATGAACGGATACTTTAATCAAGGCAACCCTGGATGGTGGTGGTTAATCTGCCTCACAGTCATGAGGTGGAGGTTTGAATGCAGTGTCTGTCCTTGCTCTCATGTGTGTACTCTAGCCAGGTATTCAGGCATCGCCCTACATTCCAAAAACGTGCAATTTAGGTTTGTTGAAGACTTTCAATCGGGAAGAATGTGTGTATGATTGTTTTTGAATATGTGCCCTGTAATTGGCTGTTGTTCATGGTGTCATCTGCCTCTCACAGCTGGGATCGGCTCCAGCTCACTCGTGACCCCGATGAGCGGAAACAATATTGGCAATGGATGAATGGATTCACGGAAGGACGTTAATCAAGTTCCTTTAGTCAAGACATAAATGTTGATGAGAATAAATGTGAGCTCCGTTTCAAAGCTCTTAACCGTCGCAGTGCAAAATAGAGATTAACTGCAAAGGTAGTTAAATCAAAAAATTTCCATGGCACGCTTCGTCATGCTGGGGCACTCCTCTTTTCAGTTCATCATAATCAGCGTCTTACAAAATAAAACTAAACTGGAGGAGGAGAAATAATCCAGAGGGGACAAAAAAAAAAACAACAAATCCACTCGGTGTTCATTCGCTCCACTTTCCATTTATTTGTGATAACAGCTACTTTCCGCAACAGAAAGAAACAGAACAGAGCATTCTATAATGAAGTGATGGCACACCGAAATGGACCTAAACGCAATTGCTTCAACAGTAGTGAGATTGTAGGCCAGCAGGGGAGATGATGGCGAGGGGGTCTGGCAACATTATCACAAGCCCGCCCTTATTGCGCTGTGCCCTCATAGGCCCTATTACAAAGCGCTCTATCAGGATTTGAATGATAGGGCATAAAGACTATGAGGATTTGAGGCATTGAAACACGAGGACAGAAAGACGTGCGAGCTTCGGCGTGACTTCAAAGTGTGGGACACAAACTTCATGATTGCAATCATTTACGAAGCACACAAATGACACACCGTTGTAACTGTAGCGGTATTAGGTTTGAGACTTTTATTAGTTTGTCTATAATGAGTTCAGTCCCTTTGCTTCCTTGGACGGTTTGCCGGGATGTCGTTCATTTCATTGCTGTCTGTCACCCTGATCGGGCAAGACTGCAAAGAAACAACACTGCAGCATTAAGCATCAAAAACTATAAAGACAAGTCATTCTGTGTGTGTGGTTTCAATAAAGAACGGCGAGTGCCCTGGGAAAACGCCGCTGTCCCACAACTAACAGCCTACGGTTTATTTAAAGATTTGTTTATTTCCATTTATGAATGACTTGAAGTCGAAAGCCAGAGTTTTTAATACCCGCGATAATGATCCCTAATCAACCCTCATGTGTGCAGCATAATGTATAACGTTGACTTTGCATTCCTGCCACAAAACAATTGAGGAAGTTGGTCACTATATGAAAGAGTTGCAAATATTTCTATGAATATCATTAGCGGTGGCCACTTTTCTTTGTCAAAACTTTGGATTGAAGATAAAAGCTATGAAGACACAGTTCAGAGTGAACAATAGCTACGAGAAAAAGCCCGAAAGGAGTGACGCACATAAACCTCCCCCGGTATGTCTGTCACAAATGCTCGCTCCGTAACCCACAAAACACACATGATAAATTTGTTTATTGAGGGAAATCACTATGTTCCAAACTGTGTTTTGAGCTTGCAGGTCGCGGATTAGGCAAGGTAGCTTTATTTATGTGGCACATTTCATTCACAAGGCTGTTCAATGTGTTTCCCGCAAGGACACAACACATAAAATAATTTACAAATGGTACAGTTTACACCATTCAGAAGCACAGCAGAGGAAACAAAAGTAGCTCACCACAAGCGCATGGCTACACAGCTCGCACGCCACTCGCCGCATTCATGGAACTATAACAACAAACCCTGGTGAGAGCATAGTAAGGGTGTGCCGATACATTGATCGGTAGATTCATGGTGATGCGACATGACAATTCTATACCCAACAATTTTCTGATCCGTGTATCCTCACAAGCCTATCCCAGCCGTCTTTGGGCAGTAGGGGGACAATCGCAAGGCACACCGAGACAAACAAACATCCGCGCTCACACTCACACTTAGGGACAATTTGGAGTGTTCAATCAGCCTGCCATGAATGTTTTTGGAGTACCAGCAGCAAACCCACGCAGGCCCTGGGAGAACATGCAAACTCCACACAGGGAGGCCGGAGCCGGAATCGAACCCGGTACCTCTGCACTGTGAGGTCGACGCGCTAACCACTGGCCCACTGGGCCGCCCTGACAATTCTATAATGATTCATTAATGTTCAAACTCAACCTCTGCTCACCGTTCAAAGCTGAAAGTCGTGCATGCCACCCAGACACCCGAAGGAACAGACCAGATTGGTTCATCAGCTTTAAAGACTAGACTTTCATGAATATGAAAACGAAAAGGGCATTGACATCATACACTCCAGGCGTAAGGCATGTAAAACAAATTTAATAACACTTTTAACACTGCTAACATACACCTCACACATTTACAGGTTACAGGAGAAGACTCCACCTAATGCAAACGCTAGCATAGCTTCTCACTTTTGTCTTGACACTGTAATTATACTACAGCGATGTCATCATAGTAGCGTGCACATTATAACGGGAGATTTTAATCCGACACACTTAAAAGAAGGTAGCACATTAGATCACGCTAGCAAAAATTTTAAATATGCATACAGAGCCTCACAACTTCCACATTTAGGCCACCTCTCTCTGCTCCTCACCCTTTCGTACACTTCTCTGTCAAGGAGAACACCCTGTCAGACCAGAACAATCAGGCCACCCATCTGTCATCATCATAATTTCATGCCAAATCCAAACTGTTATCATCCGTCTGTCACTCTGTCATCGTTATTTAAACCACGCTCCTGTCTCTTTTGCTCCTGTCGTACTTCCAAGCGACAAATGCTTAAGCGAACACTGATTGGACAACTACTAGTCAAATTTAGATTCGACCAAGGCAGATAAATTGGTGTTGTTTCAGGCGAGTTTAGAATCCTTCCATGGGATGTATGTTCACACTGAAATTTGAACAGGCTGCACACATGATGGATTCGAAAGCTGTTGAGGTTTAACGGAAAAGTTCACTCTCACAACTTTGTTTGACGACGCTGATGTTAGTGATGATGCGCCAACATTCAACATTACCGCATCGCCGCAGCTGATGACCTCTGGGTGGCTCCAACGAACCAATCGTAAAGTCCACGTTGCTCCAAAATATTCCTTGGATGGCATTTCCCGAAGAAGAATGAATATTTTACATTCACCCCAGCAGGATTATGTTCCAGAAAATTTTAAAAAGCATATCAGTCATATTAGCGCCGCGCCAACTCAGCTCTGCTGTCAGCCAATTAGCCTCAATTGATGTTGCAACAACACGCGCCGTCTTCATTCTCACATAAGGATGCACTTTTACAGCCTAATAGTGTGCTACCACAGAGAGATAACAAGGAGGAATTATGACTTGTTTGTTTTTTTACAACAAAATCTCCAGTCCCCGTTGTAAAAGCATCTGTACCGCGGCTGTAAAATGTTGGAGATTTGCAAAGTGGTGACACCGGTATGGCGCTGGTCTGTGACGCCAAGCTAAAAAAAAAGATACTGACAGAAAATCATCTTAAATTTTTTTCTTTCCGGTGAATCAGAAGCCATTGAGATTTGCACTTTGTTTGCACATTGTTTATACACCCGGCCCAATCAAATGAAGGTCAATTCATTTCCAGCGGTGTGCTTATGTCTTAAGCCTGGTCAGTGTATCTTGCTTGTCATTTTTTGAGTCACCCCCACTGAAGCAAATTAACAACATTCTAGCAACTGTGGGCATGCGGTTTAACACATCTGCCTCATAGTCGAGATGAAGGATGGAGTTTGCATGTTCTCCCCATGCTTGCGTAGGTTTTCTCCTGGTATTCTGGCTTCCTCTCATATTCCCAAAACATGCATGGCAAGCTGACTGAACACTCCAAATTGTCCCTACGTGTGAGTAGGAGCGCGGGGGGTTGTTCGTTTCTGTGTGCCCTGCGATTCGCTGGCAATCGGTTCAGAGTGTCCCCCGCCTACTGCCCGTAGACAGCTGGGATAGGCTCCAGCACCCCCCGCGACCCTTGTGAGGATAAAGTGGATCAGAAAATGAATGAATGCATTTGAGTCTGAATGGTTGGTTGTTCCAGTTCCGGCCTTCCTGTGTGGAGTTTGCATGTTCTCCCCGTGCCTGTGTGGATTTTCTCCAGGTAATCCGGTTTCCTCTCACATTCCAAAAACATGCGTGACAGGTCATTGGAACACTCTAAATTGTCCCTAGGTGGGAGTGTGAGCGCGGATGGTTGTTCGTAATCACTGGGGGTAGAATCGTGCCCTGCGATTGGCTGGCAACCAGTTCAGGGTGTCCCTTGCCTACTGGCTGAAGACACCTGAGATAGGCTCCAGCACGCCCCGCGACCGTTGTGAGGATAAGCGAATCAGAAAATGGATGGATTGACGAATGGGTGGATGGTTGTTTGTTTAGAGGTTCCCTGCGATTGCAACGTGACCACTCCAGGTTGCACGAGGTTCCTAGCTCACCCTTGACCTTAAGAAAGACGAGAGCTCGAGAAAATCGCTGGGCTCAATCTGCATTCTCCAACATCACTCTGTCCTTGTCAACCTGGCGTCAGGCTTTTATGCAGAGTGCATTGTAGATGTTACATCAGATATAATGATTTGATGCACAGAAACTCTTTGCACTTGATTCCTGTCTACATTAAATCAAATTGGGGACAGAGTTTGGCAGATTTCTGAAAAAAAAAATGCTCTCAGCCAAATGATGATGCATGCCTTAAATAAGTGTTGAACACCGTCAGCTAATGGAGGTTTAAAAAAAATGCAAATATAATAACTTCCCATTCTGGCCTGCTCCCACTCAACTGTACTTCAGTACATATAGGCATTGCTTTTTAAGACTGCTCATCGGAAATTATATTTGATCATTATAGAAAGAAAACAGGACATTGAATAGTCCTTGGAATGCCACGTTTGTGTACACATCATGTGACCTTTAAAAATGTCTCATATTACAAGTAGCCAGTGAATCCAGTTTCGAATCTGACTTCCCTGTGAAATATCTGGTTTAGTTCACCTTCTCATTCAAAGAAACAATGGCTTGTCATTTTTTTTTCTCATCACCACACAATACAGTTGGAAATGAAAAGTGTGTCTTTCGTGTACGTTTACACGGTCCGTGCTGACCGTGGTTATTTAAATGTCTGTTATACACTTTGATTAAAATACTTTTACCTCCAATACAATGAATGAAAAGACGTCAGGTTTCCAACAAACTCTTCTCCTTTTAATGAAAGGTCTTCTTGTCCAATGGAATGACAACAAGCTTGATCATTTGAGATCAAGTGTTTGAGGTTTAGCACCTGCCATTAAAAACTCTTTTCTCTTTTCTTGTGTAATGTGTAACTTGATTACGAGAGGTTGTTATATAATCTAAACCCCAATCCCTAATGTCATAAAAACAACCCCCCTTGCCCAAGCTAAAATCAAAAATCCAACACTGAGCAAACTGAATGTGCCGTCCATCTTCTTTGACGAATTCGTCAAAGAAGATGAAAAATGCAATCTTGTGAAGTGGCATTCTTCACCTCATGTCTCAGTGTTGACAAGATGTTTGACATTTTTGATGTAATGAAACTTGGTGTTGTGTTTGCCATCTCCCTTGAATCTGACATCAGTGACCTCCCATTTTTAATTTGTATGCAAAGTTATATGTTTCAATCAAAAACACGGATATCTCCTTTTTAATAAATATGTACGGGTGCACCGCCCATGACAAGCAGCACAACTAATAAATAATTAGTTTTACAGAAGGTCTTCTTGATATGGACAGGCACCAAAAATATGTCCAACTAAAATAGCCACAAATTGATAGAATGCCTTGTGAAATAAAAAAAAAAATATTCCATCAGAAGAATATTATTTGAATCACAACTGTTTGCCAGGTGCTGTTTCTGAAACAAATCAGACAAATTATTATCTTTATGAAGTAAAAAATCAGAAATCAATTTTTGCCATATAACATTAACCAAAAAGCTATGATTTAGCAGTACAAATAAAATAAGATACATATATATATATATATATATATATATATATATATATATATATATATATATATACCGTATTTTCCGCACTATAAGATGCACCAAAAAGCATTCCATTTATTCAAGAGCCGACAGTGCGCCCGATAATCCGATGCGCCTTAAATATGGATCGACATTCTGATTTCTTGGACGTAGTATTTTGAATGTTTTGTAAAGCGCTTTGCTACAGCTGCAGCTGTTGTAAAAGCTCTATATAAATAAAGAGTATTATATTGTATTATATTTCCTTAAGCATAGCTCCATCTAGTGGATCTGTAATGCAACCGCAGCCACTATTGTAGCTTATATTCGATGCGCCTTATAATGTGGTGCGCCTTATATAGGAAAACAGTTTTAAAATAGGCCATTCATTGAAGTTCCGCCTTATACTCCGAAGTGCCTTATAGTGCGGAAAATACGGTAATTGCTCCGCATACCTTTCCCTGCTACAACACTGATGACAATTTTAGCGCATTGAATCTGTCAAAGCTGTAAAATGTCAAAGTGACCGTTGAAGCCTTTTTTTTCTGTATGCAGCCCTCTGAGATTGTTTTTTTATGTACACTTATTACATTAGAAGGTCCACTTGTATCCCTATCTCTTGCCATCAGCCTCTCCTTAGCCGGTGTTCGGATTTTATACACTAGAATTCTTAACACACTTGCTAGCCTCTTGAGAGTGTGTGCATTTATGTGCAATCCTCTTAGTTCCAAGATGATGATTAGTTGGGCTTCTCACTCTGAGGTGAGGCCACGCATCACTTTTGTGTCAGCACACTCCAAAGCAGGAGACCGATGCAGAACAGTGACAAGGGAAAATTATTCATTAAAAAAGTAACAAGATATAAGTCCTTCACATACCAAAAGCAAAAAAAAAGTTTTTTTTTAAACCACGGGTGACCCTCCGGTTTGTTTTTTAATGAGCACTCACAGATAAAAAAAAGCATGCCATCAGTACTGAGACATTTCATTGCCCGTGGAGAAAT
Source organism: Hippocampus comes (assembly GCF_001891065.2). Lineage (NCBI taxonomy): Eukaryota > Metazoa > Chordata > Actinopteri > Syngnathiformes > Syngnathidae > Hippocampus > Hippocampus comes. The sequence continues at coordinate 638,144 of NW_017804828.1, forward strand.
GCATTCATAAAATAATGCAAGACATTTGGACTAAATGGATATTTGTGCTGTGTTTTTGCACGACACATACGCACTTTGGAGGCATGTCAGGTTCAATTCCAAAGTTTTGAGGCGAGTGGGCTGGAGTTGAAGTGGTGTTGCGTGGAGTGTGTTTAAATGATGCCTGCATATGAAGAGGAATTTAATGGTTGAGACTCTTAATGCAGCCACCATGTGACAAGCATACCAAGCAGAGCAGTTGTGTACAATGGCTCCTTTTGTCAACTCGGACTCTGATTCTTGACAATGACCAATCAGCCCTCAAGTGTTTTTGGCTCAATTCTAATTTTTAAAAAAATGGCCCTAAATACCCTCAAGTAGTTTGAAAGTGTGTTGAATTTCACAGCCTGATTGATGCCGTTTCCAAGCAGTGTAATCAATGCAGTCGGGAGTGTTATTTTCTACATGTGAGCGCACAAAAGTAGCTTTACCTCAAAGAACTCAGTACTTTTTTGAAATTTGAGTTAAAAATAGCCATATTTTCATCAGTTGCTCGACCTGCTCTGTCTTTACACATCATTGTTGTCTCGTTGGATTCATTTGTTGAGAGTCAATGGATGCACAATGCATTAACATGATCAATTAAAGGCGGGAATCGCAGAGTAACTCGTGATACAATATCCATCCATTATCTGAACTGCTTATCCTCACGAGGGTCGCAAGCATGCTGCCGCTTATGCCAGCCGTCTTTGGGCAGTAGGCGGGGGTACACCCCTCAACTGTTTGTCAGCCAATCGCAGAGCACACATAGACAATTTAGAGTGTCCAATTCACCTACAGTGCGTGTTTTTGGAACGTGGGAGGAAACTGAAGTACTCTGAAAAAATCCACGCCGGGCAGGGACGGGGAGAACAGCATGCAAACTCCGCACAGGAAGGCTGGAACCCGGAATCAAACCCTGGACCTCTTGGGTTCATCGGTCTCCAAAATGTTGTGCCATTTTTCATTTGGTCTGCCAATATGTTCTTTGGCAAGTAACCTCTGCAGCACATTTTTTTTTCTTCGAACAATGTTACTTTTGAAAGGAGCTTCCTGCCAAAGGCCATTTTTAAGAAATATAGAGTAAATATACTTCACTGACTTGAATACTAGTTCACAGGTCAACACAGATGTGAAGCAGCAAAATTGGGATGGTGAAACATCCAATAATCACTGGAAGCACTATTTACATATTTATTGGATTTTCTCTTAGAATGTTAGAAGAGCGTCGGTTGAAATTTCACAAGAAACGTTTCCCAGCCGTATTATTCTCTCTCCGCATATTCATTCTATTCAGAAAAGCACATAGTAGTAGAGGTGGGAGCACAATGGCTGCGCTGTTCCAGAACGCAGGTATGAGTGTGTGGGTGTTTCTGTCAAATCACACGAATATCTCTGACGCTGCACTCTTGAGAGGCGCCATCCCACACCGTCAATGGAGGTGACATTTTCCATTGTGCATCTGAAAGCTTCGTTGAGATGTCCTGTTTGCAACATAACGTGCTCTCACTCTGAACTTAATCTCACAATGCTATGTGTCTACATGCTGCCATGACAAATGTGACCTTTTCACAAAAGAATTGTTGGCCTCATGATCTTAAATGTACCTGGCATGAGAATTTCAAATAAGTCAGAACTGTAAGATCATTATACTATGATAGCTTATCACTGTCCCTGTTGATACAGTAACTGTAGACTAGCATCAAATCATCAATACCTTCATTAAATATCCATAACATAAATATAAAACTGTATTGTTGCTGATTGTTTTCACATCCACAAATCATCGCAAATCACTTTATCATGATGCACCGCGAACAAAAGCCTGCAATTTCCACCTCGAGTAATAACCTATGACTTAATTATAGATTGCGTGCTCTCTCTTTTGTCATATTGAAATAAGGTTTGATACCTGAGAGGTGGCCAACAAAGAATCTTGATATGTGGGAGACTGGAAACTTTTCCAAGTGCACTTAATTACACTTTTGAATGCCATGTCTACTTGATTTATTATATAAGAATTGGTGCAGATAATAAGTGCATGATGTTTAAATGAGAATAGCACTTTGGAGTCTAAAACTGGAAAGTCGAAGAGAAGACCTTTGTAAAAGAACACATAGGGCTCTATTTCTGTACACTGTGCATGTACAGTATGCTCGGGTGTAAAAAACAGGCGTATCTTGATTTTTGTGATCTGCAATCCTTGTTTAGAGTGTTTGGGAATTCAGCAGACCATGCTGGACGTTCTGTAGGGTGTTTTCTTTTACACACCCCCTGCACACCGGACAATTTGGTGGCAGAAGGTAGAATAATCTTTAGACCTGCTAAAATCAGGTCTAAGTTGTGGCGCAGGTTGGTATAACTCAATTTTGGTGTGTTTGATCGCAGCTTAGGCAGCACAGAATCTGCGGTCTGCTGACACGTATGGTGGGTGTATTTAATTAATAAATATGAAAAACACATGCACTGAACCCTCTAAATAATTGCAGAAATCAAGTCATTGTACACACTGTTATTATTATCATCTTTATTAAATTTTAAAAATCCCACTCCCTGCCCGTGGCACAGCTATTGGGAGGCAAGGGACACACGAACGATTGGGTTGGAGCGTGGGCTCACAGTGCCCACTTCACAGTGGTGACCTCTCTGATCACCCTTGGCCAACTTGACATCATCCGCCCGTGGAGGTCTGATTGCAGTTCCTTAGACGATTACGTTGCGCACTTCGATCTTCTGAACGGACTGTGTATTTCTGTTTCCGCAATGTTAAAAGACATTGCGCCTCTCGTATGCTGATTTTAAAGGGAAGTAGAGGAGGTCGCTTCCATTGGCAGGCGGGAAGCAAGTCGGCTGTGTTCATGGGCACAACGGCGCACAAATGCCCATTTGTATCACCGTTTGGCTGCGAAAATACCAAAAGAAAAAGAAAACTCCACCTACGTGCACAATTCGATCACACTTTTGCGCTAAACTCACGCTGGACACAAAAATAGAGCCAATCCTGTTTTAGTGTGCTGAAATTGGTCAAAAACACGTCATGCACATGCATGATGCTCAGTGGTATGGACGGTATGTCACATTTACAAGTACTATATGCTGATGAAAGCTATTCGAAAGGCAATGTTGATTGATAGCAGTTAGTATGAGTGTAGTTTCATTTCAAAAGCGATGCCAGCACAATCTTTTCTGTCATGTTTTTTTTTTCTTCTAATTTGTGTGTACAAGGATCATTTTGACCAAATCCAAATCTGTACGTTGAAAACACACACATGCCATACTACTAGTAGGTGGTGATTTTGGCATTATTTAAGTATGTTTGACTGAGGGGGGGGGGGGGGATTTTGAGATGTGATTGCAGCCCCCAAAGTCACTGTGAGAATCGTGTGGAAAGATTTGGAGACCTGCTCGTCCTCGTAGCACTCCCACATTCATGAAGGACTATGCTGCTTTAAGCGGGTCCAAAGGCCGTTCTTCTGCAGACTGCAGAGCAAATTAGATCAGATGAAATAGAGGACATGGACCCTGCTGCCATGTATGTGTCTGTCACCATATCGGCTTTGCTTTCGCTATATGGCACCTTTAAAGGCAGTTTGAGGGAGGACACGGCTGCAGCCAATATTATTTCTTGGAGTTAAAAAGCACGAACAAACTGCATTCACATCAGGCTTTAATTTAATCGGGATTTGTGCTCATCCTCCTTGACTGCAGAGTTCGTCAGCTGAGATAATTAACTTTGGAAAGACATCCCATCATCCAAACAACACTGTGATTTATTTGATTTGAAGCGTGTCCACTCAGGCAGCCGTTTGATAATCTCAATGTGTGTTTGTGTTTGGAGGGAGGTGTAAGAGGGATTTGTTTGGAGTAATTTACATCCCCTCTGTGATTGGCTGATTAGCCGTAGCTAAACTTTCGGGGCAAGCACAGCGTCGAGAAGTTCATAGTGCACAGAAAACGTAGGAGAAGGAGAAAAAGGAGTCGTCATGGCCCAGAAAAACAACCGTAAGTTATGGTGAATCTTCTTGAATTTTCTGATTACTTCAGGAATAACATTTTGGAATTCTGTGAGGTGTTTGTGGTCTTAATATTCTCATCCGACGATGCTTTAGGAAACAATGTCATCCTAATTTGAGTTCTGCTTTTTCCACACGTTTACATTTGCTCTTTGCATCAATTTGCAATAAAAATTGCCCTAGTCGAACGAGAGTGCTGTTCTTCGGTTACAAATCAGAAAATCCAGGAGGAATGTTGTTAAAGCCGCACGTAGATTAGCCTCCACTGAGCTGTTCCCCCTGCTTCCCTCCTTCAGTCCAGGTCAACATCAGGGAATACCGACCCTCCGATCATGGTGTGGTCACAGAGTTGTTTGGTGACAGCATCCGCGAGAACATATACCCGGCCTTCTTCAAGTCCATGAGCCACTCTGACCACGTGGGTGTGGCACTAAGCATCTCCATGGCTGGCTACGTGCTTGGGGGCAGCTCCTACTTCCAGGCGCTGCTCTTCGGCGCGGCGTGGGCCGGGTTCATCTATTTCTGCTGCCACGAGATCTACGAGGGCTACATGCTGAGGAGGCTCAACACAGACATGGCTGACATCCAAGCCAACTACTTGGACAACCCAAATAATGGCTTCTGGGTGGCAGAGGCAGCAGACAGAGAACTGTCCAGGGTGGTGGGCATGGTGGCGGTGATTGGGCGAAGGGAAACAGAAGAAGGTGAGCAGCGTAACAACTTGAACGGCGGTATGAGGACAGGATCATCGGCCGACGGGAGCGGCGATAGCGGCAAGATGTCCCACTTGGCTGTGGCGTTCCCGTGGCGTCGTAGGAAGGTGGGCTCCCACCTGACACAGCGGGCGTTAGACTTTTGTAAAGAACGGGGCTTCGCACGTCTTGTGCTGGATGTCAGCTCGCCACAGACGGGGGCCGTCTCGCTTCTCCGAAAAAGTGGCTTTATTCAGACGTCGACGCACAACGACACACACGCCAATCGCTGGATCTCCAAACTGGCCAGAATCAGTGTGACACGCATGGAGAAAATCCTCTGAAAGACTCAATGACTTCTTCCCACCTGGACTGTGCAGCACATTATTCTAATTGCATGATGCAAAGCAACTTTAGTTGGTAGTTCCTCATGTAGTGGCCTCCACTTGAATAGATATCCGGCCAGACTTAATTACTAGGTGTCATGCACTTGACCAAATAAACCCCTGTCCTCAAATAGATGCCTCCTTTTGTCTCGTCAAGAAGACATGCAAATGGTTGTAATTACATTTAGGTGTCACCTTGTGTCACAGTCGACTACCGAACCACAAACACTTCAAAGCAAACATGCCTTGCGTTAAGCTGTAGTTGACCAATGAATTTAAAGAGATAAATGGCTTCAGTTTGCGGTGATTAGCAAAAGTTGCTACGTTTGTGTGATCTGAAAAAAAAAACAACAAAAGACCCATTTCATGTCCACTGGAGAGAGTTCCTCGCTGGAGGGAGAAAAAGAAAGTCAGCAAGAAGTTGGTGTTATTCCTTGTGGGACAAACACAAGTAGTCGTGAAGTGCCAACAAAAAATAGGAGGATGGAGCGGTTGTAATACCATATGAAATAAATTTACTCTAAGACCTTCAGGAGGATCAATTATACACAAGATGGATGGATAACTCAACATTGATTATCAAAAAGCACTTTTTGCATTCAGGTTTCAGAATGGCCTGTCCCTGGCCTGGCCTGGCTTCTGTTGCTTTTCTATTACAAGGACCAACCAATAGTGGTTGGATCAACTGCATTGCATGTGATCCTCCACTACATATTTTGCAGTGTGTGGGGTTCTGCCAAAATGTCACGAGCGCATGAGTCTCGGCCGGAGGTTTTGTGGGGTGTCAAAAGATGAATCACAGGTGCACAATGTGGTGATGTCACAAATTATACAGTATTCTATTAAATGCACAGAAGCTTTAATACGGATTAAAAATCCATTCAAGCAAGAGAAACAGCCGCCCGCCGCCAAGATATCAAAATATGTACGCATGTTGCATGGCTTTATTCAGCTGAATGAAAGTGATTTCCTTCTTTCAATATATTCCCATTTTTATCTTTGTTGTCGATCATGTCCTCTTTCTGTCACGACCTCTGTTCCTTGACTGGAATTGTGCAATGTGCTGCTGCCCTTCGAGAGGAAAAAGTAGTAACACAATTTATGTGTACTGTATATACTGTCTGTTTGTGACATGCCCACAACCGGCTGTCTCTTGCTTGCTGAAAAACTGGAACTGGGCGTGTGCAGAGGAGTCCCTTGCTGTTTCGCTTAAAGAGACGCCTACATCTGTTGTCAAGTCAGATGACAGTGAGTAGGACTACGTTGGAATCATTTCTGAGGAATTATTCCATTGTGATCCACAGCCTCGAAAAATTGTAATGGAAAAACAACCACACAGGGCGGATCGAGGCTGTTTTGCAATAGAAACGACACAGTGAGAAAGATATACCGCAGAATAAATTACCGTATTTTCGGCATACCTAAAAGCATTCAATTTTCTCAAAGGCCGACAGTCCGCCTTATAATCCGATTCACCTTACATATGGATCAATGTTCTGGTTTCTTGGATGTAGTATTTTAAATGTTCTGTAAAGCCGTTCGTTACAGCTGCAGCTGTAGGTGAAAGCGCTACATAAATAAAGCTCTATTGTATTGTACTGTATTCCCTTTTGCGTAACTCCAGCACGATTGTAGCTTCTATTCTCTGCGCCTTATAATGCCGTGCACCCTATAAATCAAAACTGTTTTAAAAAAAGGCCATTCATTGAAGGTTCCTTATACTCCAAAGCGCCTTATAGTGCGGAAAATACAGTACTTATAAGCATCATTATTTGTGGAAATAAATCACATCATATTATTTTACATTATTATACAATTCATGTAGGCCTTTACAAAAAAGACCTCCCCCTAATAACTGTTTCAACCACTCTAAACACACGGTACTGTCTGCAGTGGATGAAATGCATCCTGCCATGATTTGAGTAAATACATCACGCTACATTGTAATTATGATTTCTAAACGTCACAAATGTTTTCAGTAGTCTGTATGCACTGCAATACAGTGACAGACAGATGGACAAACACCAATCCGACAATCGTGTTTCCACTTTTCCTGACAGTCTGACATTGGCAGAAGTCTTGCACTGTGCTGACTAACATTATCGTTTCACACTATATTATGCTTAAAGAATAGATTAAACATCTATCTTGTCATGGTCCGAGACTTACAACTACAATACTGAACGTGGACGATGGTGTTGGAATATTCTTTGTCATCATGGTTTTCCATAAGTTTATGTTCTTGTCTTGGACCTCTATTAGGTCTTTTGAGCAACATTAATTTAGCATGAAAACAAAATAAAAAGAAAAACATTGGACGGATGTTGTCAAGCAGTTCGCCAGGCATACACTTGCATCGTCGTGCAATGCTAACACAGCTGAGATAGCAACTCACAGGTCAAATGAGATGTAACTAAACATGTCTTCAGTAGCTCTACAGACGATTGGACAAAAAAATGGAGCCAGTGTCATGATCTTTCGACTGTTTTTAGAGCAACTGAAATATGTGAGAAAAGATAAGTTCAGTCATTTGGAGGTGGGGGAGAACTTTGTTTTAAGCCTCTTTCCAGTGAGCAGTTGAATCCGTCCATTTTAGAGGAATTAATGCCAGCCGTCTTCTAAGACCTCACAACTCTTTGCTTAAAATACCAATGAAAAATGCAATAGTGTCAGGACATTGGGAGGTTTAAAATTCTTTGGAGCTGAAGAGAGTGCGGCATACAAAGAGGATAAAGAATGGAGGATTACGCATTGCATTCAGGTCAGCGTGCACGGTGAAAATACTGAGATTAGAACTAATGGCACACAAAAGAATAACAGAGGCGTTTCCATTCATGTGATTTGGAGTGCAAGCGTCATTTGTCACACTCTCGTTGTATGATTGGGAGTGGATTGTAAGATGATGTTTGTTGAAGTCAAAGTGAGTCACTGATGGTGTAGTGGTTTACTCGCCTGACTTTGACGCAGGCACGGTGGGTTCGGTTCCCGTTCGGTGATGATGTCAACGCAAGTGTGAATGGTTGTCTGACCCCCATCACCTGCATATTTGATAATTCGGTTAAATATAATTGTCAGGATTATTTTATGCATGTATGAGATTTCACTTGTTTAAAATATACAAAGATACCGTATGTTAAAATATTTCTTTGTTGGAACTGTTTACTTGGGCGTCACGTGGGAGTGAGCTGGATGTTAGAGAGATGAAGTCAGCTCATGATAGAAGCTACGCAGTTTTTTGACAAAGCAAACAAACAAAGAAACGGGGACAAAGAGATCTTTTTTTTTTTTTTTTTTTAAACATTGGGATTCAAAATAATGTAAATAAAATAATAGCAATTCCTTTTTCAGTGAACTCCAACTGGGGTGTCATTAAACAGCTTAAAGTACGCTCAGGGAGCTTCCGAATAACATTGATCACACGCTTTGCTGCACGACCAGCCTGGTGCTTTTAGGTTACTTTCACAACACGGGAACTTGCAAACACGCACACCGCGCCATTGAGCACATTAATCCTTTTTTTATTTAATTAGAATCTTTTTAATGATTGTAATATGTCACAATCAAATCACAATTACATTTCAATTAATTGCCCAGCCCGAGTACTTAGTACATGCACTGTATATTTAATTGCTGTTCAAAATGATGAGAGGGGCCTTTGGAAAAAAAATCTCCACTATAAAGTGTCACCAGATTAAGAAAGTTTTGAGAATCCCTTGGTCAAGTATATTCTGTCAACAAATTCAAAGGATATCTCGAATCGCTGTTCATATCGCAATTAAAAACGCACGGTCTGAAGACAAAATCTAGAAAGAGTTCTCAGTGTTTAATATAAAATGTAGACAGAGACAGAAAATGACAACATCTTGACTTGGGCACACTCACCACAAACTCGAAAAACCAAATTAGCATGGAGCAAAGAACAAATGCATTGAGTTAGCGTGAAGCAATGAAGCCATGATGTCTATTGGAGTGTCCACAATGGGACGGCTTTGATTTTTGACACCCCCTCTGTTTTTTATTGTCTTTTATTCATTAGAAAACTGCCCAGTTGCTTTCTGTTGCTGACTGAATATTGATACTGTACTTTTTTTTGTCCTCCTCTATGCCTTTGGATATGTTAAAGGCACAGGATTTGACTTGCATCTGTTTGAAGCAGTGGTTCTTAACCGTGTTAGAGGTACTGAACCCAACCAGTTCATATGCACATTCACCGAACGCTTCATGAGTGAAAAATAAAAATATGATTTTTTTACTGAAAAAGTAAACACAATTAGTATGAAGTATATATTTTTTTAATTGTGCATAAAATGAACCAAATCAGTGATGGCCCCGTGGGTGTACCATAACTAATTGACATGTTGAGTTGGGTGTGTCTTAACCTCCATGGCAGAGGCTCTGTCGAACCCCTGAGACTGTTTCGTCGAACCCCTGAAGCTGATTCACTGAACCCCTCGGGTTCAATCGAACCCAGGTTAAGAACCACTGGTTTAAAGGCTTTAAAAATGTTTTCAATGCACTTGTGTGATGTCAGAGTACACCAGAGCTGGTACAAGAGGGACAAAAATGGCAAGGCCAACCAGCGACTGCTGGTGTAGCTCAACTTTTTTGGAACGAACTCGCATGTTGGCAGCTGCTGCAAACAACCCATGCTAACCTTCCTGTGGGAATGGAATGAGTTGGCTTTTTAATTATCCATCTGTGATTTCTAAATGAGGGGTTGTTTTTTTTTTTTGTGTGTATGTCAAAACTAATAACTGGTGCCAGCGACGGGCCTAGGGAGAGTCCAACTTGCTGGTGAAGAAACAGACTGTTCTTTCGTCAAAGCCCTCGGAGATTACTTACCTTGACTTTGCAGAATAAGATGCTAATAAAAACACCGGTGAGACAATTAAATGACACAGTGGCACCAAGATCTTGAGAATTATTGTTGACAATATGAGCAGAACTGATCGCTCTTAATCTTTTTGAAGGATGTCAGACCAAGTCAAGAATTGACTGTCCTTCTTTTTACCCTGAATTTTATATACATATATATATATATATATATATATA